>NC_051157.2:141541011-141629321 GCF_013339745.2 Dermacentor silvarum
GGGCCCAAACTATGGAAGGCCAAGTGGAACACTTAGCATATGCAGACGATGTAGCGGTGTGCTGTACATCAAAAGAAAGCATTACAGAAGTTACCACCATTGTTAAACACTTTGGAAACACAATAGGGAGCACTGCAAATTGGAGTAAGTGTCTGGGTTTTTGGCATGTTGGATGGCAGTATACACCGGAAACGTTCGCCAACATTAGATGGATTAAATCGCCAGCTAAATACTTGGGCGTAACACTCGAACATTACCGTCGTAATGAGGAGTACTGGCTCGAAAAAGTTAAGCGAATCAAGGAAAAAACAACAAATTGGAAAGGCACTCATCTGTCAATGTTTGCGAAAGCCACTGTATGCAACTTGTTTTTAATAAGCAAGATATGGTACGTCATGCGAGTTTTCTCTTGTTCTCGCATAAATGTGCAAAAGATTCACAGAGCTTTTGCTGTGTTCATTTGGGCATCATAGTGGAGAGATGTAGCCGTATGAACTTGTTTAAGCGAGTCAAAGACGGGCGCCTAGGCCTGCCACATCTTTTTGTTAAACAGCTAGTGAACAGGTTTACATTCTTTCGAGACGTGCGCGACCCCTTTCTGCGCTCCATGTGTCAGTTGCGACTGAGCAAGCATCTGCCGGCTTATGTGGTAAGCAATTTAAGTATGCCGGGTGCACTTCGAGGGTATACCTAAGAGAAGTAGTTGACAGTGTCCGTTTTCTGGCCGTACGTTTTTCTAATGATTACCTTTTTTCGGTGTCATGAAAGAAATTATACAGGGATACACTTGACATGACCATACCGGTTCCTATGTACAGCGGCCACAAATAGTGGAGGACAGGGACAGGGCGTTTTAAAGCATGTTGAAAAATGCAGGTGCAGCCAGGTACAAAATCTTTGTTCTTTACGTTACATACCGGGACTTTGCCGGTACGGGCCTTTTTACAAGAGAAGGGTTTTTATAGGCCTTCGAGCCATCCTACAATAAGTACATTTTTATCATCATCATTTACCTCGGGGAGAAAACTGCCTTATATGTAAACAATTGGAAACAATCGACCACGTTTTTTTTTTTTTGCATTGTTGGGAAGGGGTTTATTTTTGGGACGTTCTTCAAAGAACACTAAAGAAAGAAATGCCCTTAAATCCATTAGGTATTAGATTTTTAACTATAGAAAATGAGGACGGACTGCCTTTGGACCTCATTATGCTAATGGGCCTCCACTGCTTGTGGCGGGCTCGAATGGCAGGTTGATTTTTTTTTTTGTGTGTGAGCCTGACCGAAGACCTGCATGACTACTTTCCCGGGAGGGTGATCAGCCGTGGTTGCTAAGTGGCTATGGTGTTCGGCTGCTAAGCACGAGGTCTCTGGATCGAATCCCGGCCACGGCGGCCGCATTTCTATGGGGGCGAAATGCGAAAGCACCCTTCTACTTAAATTTAGGTGGACGTTAAAGAACTCCAGGTGGTCCAAATTTTCCGGAGTCCCCCACTACAGCGTGCCTCATCATCAGATCGTGGTTTTGGCACGTAAAACACCTATAATTTTTTTTCGGGAGGGTGTTTCCAAATTCATCGACGTAATTAAAGATCAAGAATGGCCCCCGGATTGTCTGAGGAGGATTGAGCAGCTCGCAAATTTAAAAGAATTTTAAACCTGACTTGACAGTGCCAGCCAAAATGTGACTGACCGCACAACATGTATGCATGAAAGATCTGAATGTATGTGTATATGCATTATTATGTATTGCTTTCTATGGCAAAAATTGATGCAATTCGTGTTTGCTGAGTGAAAGTTTCGGCAATAAAGAAAAAAATAGCCTAATGGTTACGACGCTCATTTTAGGACCGGGGGTACGCGGATTCGAATCTTGCCTGGGCAAAAAAGTTTATTTTATTTCTTGGTAGTTTGTTTTGATCATGCACAGGATATCTCTCCCGACGAAGTCAGTGAAAGTGCTGGGTGGACCAGGCCATTATACAAGCGGAAATCCATCAGCAAAAACCCGATTGAGCAGGACGGCCGAGCCCCCGACACGCCACGTGGCGGGAACAAAAGACCGGCTCCGGCTGAGTGTTAAGAAACGGCTCACCACTGCTTCCAGACTACCTCCACTACCGAAAGAGCACGTTCGAGTCATAATCCGTCCCCGTGGAGGACTGGACATCAGGAAGATGGGCCACCTCAGAGTTGCCCAGGCCCTCACTACCGCCGCTAGACTTACGGAGGCGGATACGGCAGAGGATATCATATGTCCGAACATAGTGCAAAACATATTGGTGGCAAGCACGCCATCAAAGCGCAACGCTGACCTACGCCGATGTGAAAGCAATACTTATAGGACAAGCAAGTTACGAAGTCAGTGCCTATTTCGCTGCCCCAGAAAACTCGTGCAAGGGAGTTATTCGCGACATTGATCCAATCATCGAGCGGGGGGAGCTCAAACGGTTCATAATTCCACCCAAGAATCCAAGCGCCCTCGAGGTGAGAAGAATCAAGAACACAAGCACGGTAGTCATCCTGTTTGATGGACTCAGAGTCCCAGGACTATGTAAAATGCGGTCCCAGTTTGGTAAAATGCTCACTGTTTCGCAGACAAACTGACGTTTGCTATGCATGTGGAAGGCTCGGTCACAGAGCCGACGTTTGCCCAACCCCTGAAAATGCAATCTGCCGCGGCTGTGGTGCGAGAAACCCGGACGATAAACACGAATGTACACCGAAGTGCATCCTCTGCGGAGGCCCTCATCCCACGGCTGACAGAACCTGCCAGCAGACGTATCAAATACCGTTCGTCGTTAGACAACGGATAAGAGAACGGCGCAACCGTGACCAATCCAACCTATCAACTAGGTCGCCAGCCCCTCTCATCATCATCATCATCATCATCATCATCATCATCATCATCATCAGCCTATATTTATGTCCACTGCAGGACGAAGGCCTCTCCCTGCGATCTCCAATTACCCCTGTCTTGCGCTAGCGTATTCCAACTTGCGCCTGCGAATTTCCTAACCTCATCATCCCACCTGACTTTCTGCCGTCCTCGACTGCGCTTCCCTTCTCTTGGTATCCATTCTGTAACCCTAATGGTCCGCCGGTTATCCATCCTACGCATTACATGGCCTGCCCAGCTCCGTTTCTTCCGCTTAATGTCAACTAGAATATCGTCTACCCCCGTTTGTTCTCTGATCCACACCGCTCTCTTCCTGTCTCTTAACGTTACTCCTAAGATTTTTCGTTCCATCGCTCTTTGTGCGGTCCTTAACTTGTTCTCGAGCTTCTTTGTTAACCTCCAAGTTTCTGCCCCATATGTTAGCACCGGTAGAATGCAATGATTGTACACTTTTCTTTTCAACGACAGTGGTAAGCTCCCAGTCAGGATTTGGCAATGCCTGCCGTATGCACTCCAACCCAATTTTATTCTTCTGTAAATTTCTTTCTCATGATCAGGGTCCCCTGTGAGTAATTGACCTAGATAAACATATTCCTTTACAGACTCTAGAGGCTGACTGGCGATCCTGAATTCTTGTTCCCTTGCCAGGCTACTGAACATTATCTTTGTCGTCTGCACTCTCAAGCTGGCCCTAAACAGCTCGCACAGATCGAGGAGTCGATCCCGAGACCCCGGCGGCGACAATGGCGGCTGCAAGGAACGTGCCTCTTCTAGGGGACGCTCCATGAAACGCTCGTCTTCCAGGGCCCGCAAGGCTTCCAGGACCCGCTCCCGCTCAAGGGGACGCTCCCTTTCCAGGGGACCAGGAGTCCAGATCCAGGAGCCTGCTGATCGTGGTACCAGATGGGCTGATCGGGTCAAGGAATCGCCGAAAAGGTAACGGGGGGTCAGTTGCCAGAGCATAGTAGGATAGCACAGTTGGAAAAAGAAAACGCTTCGTTAAAATGCGCCATGGAGCAGCTTAGAGCAGAAATTGCAAAACTGAAAAAGGCTAGCAAGCGAGAGACGGCTCAAGCCACTCAGGCCCCTGCGGCAGAAACTCCCATGGAGATCCCAGTAGCGGAAGAAACGCCCATGGAGATCCCAGTAGCGGAACCGACTGCCAATGGTCTACCCAAGATGAGGGCGTTGGCGGTTCATGCCTTAGGCAAGAGCGCCAGTGTTCGCAAATTGGAAATAACGATAGATAAAATTGACGAATCCCTCGAAAAAGTTCAAATTGTAATCGACAAACTCGCGGAGGTGGTCAGAGCACTAGGGGTCAGATGCTGATAATCTGGAGAGTCAGGTTTCGGCAATGGCTTCAATTACGTCGACGGACAAACTGAATACTACCTGACACTGAAAGGTCGGCAGCGGCTGCGCTCCGCAGCACTTTATAAGTCAAGCAAACTACTACGTACCACCATGGCGGCACATCACAGGGGAATTAATGTCTGGCAGTGGAACTGCAGGGGACTCCATCGTAAAAAGAGCGTCCTCCAGCAGTTCATTCGCCCTCACCCGGAAAAGCCGCATGTCATCTTATTACAAGAAACGCTCACGGATACGGTCACCCTACCGAGCTATAAATCGCATACCCGGTATGGAGATGGGAAAAGGGGCATCAGCACGCTAGTCACCAACAAATGTACGTTCATAGTTCACGATCTCAATCTTGAATCCAATAAGGTTGAACACTCGCTCGTAGAAATCTTCCCCATCGGACAGTTCAAGACAAGTGTATACTTAACATATACAGTACACCCAAAGACCTCAGGCAAAGATTCGCAGCAATCATCAACAGGGCCGTTAGCAAAGCCAAGACAGTCCCACTCCTGGTGGCCGGAGACTTCAACGCTCCGCATCAAGCATGGGGGTACACACAAGCTAACCGCAAGGGTGTTGACCTATGGCAAGCCACCGTCAATAATAATCTCACACTTATAACAGATACGGCTTTTCCGACCAGGATCGGCAACTCCTGCTCTAGGGATACCACGCCTGATCTCTTTTTCATGCGGAATGTAGAGTCCGCATCTTGGTCCAACCTGCACGTGGACCTGGGCAGCGATCACAATATCCTGGCCACCTGCGTCAACGTGAGAAGCGGGAACCTCAAAGAGTTCACTATTACAGACTGGGACTCATTTCGCAAGATTAGGGAGGAGCGAGCACAAACACAGGACTCAGCACTTAGTCTAGAGCAGTGGACTGAACAGTTAAAAGGTGACATCAGGGCGGCGACAAAGAAAGTCCAGACTGAACTGGAGGTGGACAGGATGGATAGCCGCCTCGCTCATCTTCTAGAAGCTAAAAGTCTCTGTTAAACAGATGGAAAGGGCAGAAACTAAACCAAAGGCTCCGAAAAAAGATCGCGGAGCTCAACAAAACTATAGAAGATCACTGCCAAACCCTGAGCAGACAACAGTGGGATGAGGTCTGCAATTCAGTAGATGGTCAGATGAGAGTTGGAGCTAAATGGAACCTACTCAAGCATTTACTCGATGACACAAATACCAAGTCGAATCAAATACAAGTGATAGCGAAGGTTCTTCACTGAGGCATCACAATCAGAGACGGTAGAGACCGTACTTGAAAGACTCGCTCGCAAGTACTTGTCACTGGGCAGCTCGAGTGAAGAAGACTATCCGCCCTACAAAAGCTCATCTTGCCCCGAATTAGATGTCCCCTTCAAGTCATGCGAAGTAAGGGAAGCCCTCCAGAAACTAAATGGCAGGTCAGCCCCTGGTCCTGATGACATCTCCAACCGGGCCCCTCAGAAACCTGGACGATGGTTCCATAGAACGGCTGACAGAAGAGATAAATGAAACATTGGAACGAGGGGTTGTCCCGCAGTCCTGGAAAGTGGCCTCGGTCATCCTCATCCCAAAGCCTGGAAGACCCCCGAGTCTCACAAACCTCAGACTCATTTCACTTACGTCCTGCGTGGGAAAGGCGACGGAACATGTCATAAACAACCGCATTTCTAAGTACATCGAGCAACAAGGATTGTTTCCCTACAACAAGGCCTGCGCTGGGGCCCACACCGGGCCCCAGCGCAGGCACACTACTCCCTGTCCAAAAAGCGAGACTTAACCACTTACAGAGAAATTCTACAACACTATAGAATGGGCAGGAGAACTTTTCCTCCCCCCCCCCCCCCCCCATAGATCTCTCACAAAGAAGGAAGAAGTAATCTGGCGAAAACTGCAGACGGGTACCTTCCAAAACCCGTGTATCCTACATAAATGGCATCCTGAGGTGCGCTCTTCGAAATGCAAAAACTGTGAAGGCATAGCGACCCTAAATCACATGCTCTGGGCTTGCCCAGCGCTAAACGGTCTACATGGGAACCAAGAGTCATGGGAATCCTCCCTTCATAGCCAGGAAGAACATGCCCAAAAACAAGCCATCTGTCAAGCCCAGGCCGCCGCCGGAAGCCAACTGATTCCGGCCGACGTCTAGGGGGGAGGTAGGCGGTGAAAGGGGGAGCTGCGTCTCACCCCGATCACCCATACTCTCTGACGAGTACAAATAAAGTGCTTTCTCTCTCTCTCTCCCTACAACATGATCGGCTTTCGTCCGGCCTTGTCAACGCCGGACGTGATGAAGCTTATCAAGTGTCAAATCATTGACAATACTACAAGAGATATAAGAGGCATCTTAGACCTAGACCTGAGAAGGCGTTTGACAATGTCTCCCATACGCACATTCTGAACTCCCTCTCAGAGCTCAATTTGGGAGAAGCCTTCCACAGATACATAAGCTCAGTCCTCAGGTATCGCAAGGCCACACACAAAATTGGTGACCTCCAGTCTGACATTTTCAGTTAGGGCCCCAGAGGCACGCCACAAGGAGCGGTAGTCTCACCACTACTTTTTAACATTGCCATGAAGAAACTATCGAAAAGGCTGTCCAACATAGAAGGGATCAATCACACGCTCCTACGCCGATGACATAACAATCTGGTGCAGCGGAGCAAGCGAAGGAGACGTTGAATTAGGCTTACAGGAGGCTGTAGATCATCTACAGCGGGGCTTAGATGCTCCCCGAGCAAGTCTGAGCTCCTCCTCTACAGGCCAGTCAGGAAAGGTCCCAAACCTAGAGGCTGGAAACCGTTTTCTGAAATAGACATAAAACTCTACACGAAAAGCGGCTGTACCATTCCCCAGAGTAGACACCATTCGGGTCCTGGGCATGTTCATCGAATCCAATGGCCGTAACAATACGACGCTCAACAAGCTCACAGCCAAAACCAAGAACATGATCAGGCTCATCAACAGAGTCTCGATAGGCGTGGAGGCCTTCAAGAAGAAAACCTCCTCAGATTATTCCACGCCTTCCTCATGAGTCACATAGTTTATGTGGCAGCCATGCACAATTGGTATAACTCCGAAAAGAAAAAACTTAAAACGCTCATCAGAAAGAGTATCAAAAGAGTACTGGGCATTCCGTTACGGGCGAGCACGGACCTCCTTATGCAACTAGGAGTGCATAACACTTTAGACGACATAATTGAGGCCCAGGAGTCGGCCCAACTGGCCTGTCTATCCTGCACCCCGGCTGGAAAGAAGATCCTGGTGGTTCTTGGTATCAACCCTATACTCATGGAAGAACGGAAATATCAAATCTCAGAAGATCAAAGGAATAATATACGAGTCGCACCGTTTCCCCGTAATGTCCATCCTCAACACAACGTAGGCAGACGCAGGGCAAGAGCCCTCGCTCTCCTCAAGAGTATCAAAGACGATCCCCACTCGGCATGTTTTGTCGACGCAGCCCAATATGGACAGTCGTCTAACTTCGCCACTGCCATCGTTGATCACAACGGACAGATAGTGAATGCAGCTTCCCTGAAGTGCTCAACTCCGTCCAGAGCGCAGCAGGTCGCAATTGCTATGGCACTCCTAGACAGCTGCAAAACACAAATCTTCACTGATTCGAGATCGGCAGTCAGGGCTTTCGCTTCAGGGTCCATTGCTGAGGAGGCTCACAAGATTCTCAAGAACAAGATCATCTCTACGCATACCATCACGTGGTTTCCGGCGCACCTCGGCCCCCAGCTTTACTCCTTGCCCAATCTCAATGACATCGCCCACTCCCAAGCGCGCGCACTAACCCACCGCGCGGGAGCAGGGGCGAGCTCAGAGGCCGGGGTTCTCGAGTTTCGGGACACTCTCATTACTTTCAACGAAATCACTAAGCACTATCACCTAGGTAGGAGGACTTATCCTCCACCTCATAGAAAACTGGCTAGACCTCTGTCGTCCACTTTACGCATGCTTCAGACCAAGTCCTATCCCAACCTGGCCCTTTTTCATCCGATCACTCCAGAGGCTTTTAGCTCTAGTTGCCCCGACTGTGCGGCTGTTAGCAATCTAGAACACAGGCTCTGGCGATGCCCCTCGTTACAGGGGCCCAATCGCATCACGGAAGAAGAATTGAGCTCTGCCATCCAGAGCTCAGAACTGTCACGACAAACTTGGGCTGTCTAGAGAACCCACGATGCGGCGGTTAGGCTCGGCCTACCCGTCCCCACGTGGGAGCGGCCCGCAGCTCTGCCCTAGGGCAGGGCTTCTCAGGACCTATTTAATAAAGTTCTTTGTCTGTCTGTCTGTCTGTCTTGGTAGTTTCTTGATGCGCACCAAAAATTACGGCTGGCAGTGTTTTTTGCCGAAGTTTCGTAGAGTGAAGTGCTGCGTGTAGCTTTGAAAGACATTCGAGATTGACGCACACTGTGCATTGCTTGCCTTTGGAGCCAATCTTTGCAGCCGGGCCGCAAGATACCACTCTCTATAACCCTAATAGTTTCTCAATGTACCTATGTAGATTATTTTCAATATATTTTTCAATCTTAGCCGTTTGGCAATAAAAAAGCTTACGCCGGCGCACTGCAGTTGTACACCGAGGATAAACCTTTTATTAATTTACCCTTGAAAAAACATGTATCGTCTATCGCTAATGCAAGAAAGTCAGCAGTTTCGTCCCGTTAAGGCGAAGCAGCGATTGCTGTTGATCTTGTTGATCTTCAACAATGTGTCCACCGTCGACGTTATTGTCAAGGAATGCCGGCGCTTTGAGCCAACACCACCTAGACTAGTCTCCTAGTCTGGGTGGTGTTGTTTGAGCTCGCCAATAGCCGCCGCGTCCTTCAACAGTTCTCCCGCACGGCCGCTGGATAAAAAAAAAGTATACAGCGGCCGTGCCTCCCGTCTCCCTAACAGGGCTGCGACGTCATTCTGCGTCGACCTTAGCGATTCAGCCTCCTCCAATGAGAACGTAACACGTATTGTTCGCCGCAAGCTCGAGGCTGCAAGTCCTGCCCCGTTCCATCCACGCCCACTTTGACCCCACCATTGACCATTGAGGCGGTTGTGCGGCAAGAATTTGCCAACCTCGGTTTTCCTGCTGCCTGCTCTGTCTCCCGATCTGACGCCAGACCGGTGCCGACAGCTGCGCCTCGCAGCGATCTATATTAACGCGATAGCATTAAGGGCCCCGTGTCGCAGGAAATCCGGCGTCGGTGTCAGCGTCAGCGCCATCGTCCGCCGCCGAGAAAATCATCCCCAACCAGATAGGCCCTCCGAACATATTTAAGTACATGTATATGCCACGCCTTCTTCTATGACATGAGGTATATGCGGGTTATATTGCCACACCATTCTATCATTAATGTTGCTCATACCTCGTCTTGCATTCTTGGCAAAGCTATTCCTCGGAATTTTGAAAATGACAATCCACAAACAAATGTCATGAAACAAAACACCCACACTACATGCTTTTTATGTTAAATCTTCTCAGACTGAAATATCAAAAGTACGAAACAAAAACGGAAACCTTAAAATTATGTAATTTTTTTGCGTGGCTGTGCACTATCTCTGGGATCGCCCCACGCAAGAGGCCGCGTTTCCGCCAGAAAGTTCGCCTTCGTGCACAGCGTTCGCCGCCAGTGTTTCCCGGTAACCATTACGGTTGCATAAGCTGTAGTTGTCGGGAAGCTTATCGCGTTCCACTCTTAAAAGTGAAGCTTAAGCATCCTCCACTTTTCCCCTCCCAGCTACCGCAACCCTACAGAGTGGAGAACTCCGGACGCCAAGCCAATCTGCTTCCGTTGCCTCCGAATTGGCCACGTCGCTCGCCACTGCCGTACGACCTGGAAGTCCCCGTATTCGAGCTACTTTTCCCCGTCTCCTCGCCCATAAGCCGACCCTCGCTGCTAATCACCTCGCCGTATACCTACTACCTCTGACGTATCCGTCGGTGCCAGTCCTCCCGCTCGCTCGCCGTCTCCTCAGCGCCGTCGGTCCCCGTCGCCCCAGCCACGCCGCTATTTCTCGCCGACCAATTATGGCCCCTCCCGGACGGAAAACTAGACCATGCAGCTCCTGGGGGTAGTGCTGCATTATGTTCGTCGTGTCGAAATCCTCCTTTGACGCTCCCAACGAACCAGAACTTACTTGATGTTCACGTCCACGGTGTCCCTTTGACGGCGTTAATAAATACTGGAGCCCAGGTGTCCATAATGAGTTCTAACCTCCGTCTTCTGCCGAAGACGAAGTTTCTGCGAGCCAGAACGCTACTTCTGTAGCTCTGCTGTTTTCGCCTGATTTCTCGGTAAATCTCCGGGTAGCCGTCATGGATTGTTGCACGGATGCAAGTTGACGCCCTCGCGCCTCTGCTGGGGATGGCGACTTCAGCGGTGGCTGCGTCTAGGAAGCGGACCGGCCTCCAGAGCGACACCGACAGCGACCATACCAGTATCTACTCGCTCAGCAGTGCGGACTTCTCCGATGACGACTTTCAGCTTGTGAGGAGCCGCAACGCGAAACGAAGAAACACCAGGGCTTATTTGTCTTCAAGCACGTCGACTGCAGGACCAACTCGGAATAGTGCAGTCAATACAATTTTATTCATACCAGAACTCGCTACCGACAACGTGAGGCGACTCAACCGACAGTCTGTCTCGGTACTTCTCGAAGCGGTAGGCGCCAATACCAAGTCACGGATGTAGAGTCAACAGCACGCAAAAATGTCTTGGCTATTGACGTCATACATGAGACGGCACGTATCACTTTGCAGCAAACTTACGGAACTTGGCGGCATGAAGGTCCGCTCGATGCATTCCTCTGGACAGTGATACTGGCCACTACTGGTGTCATCAGCGACGTGGACGTCTCCATCTCCAGCGCCGACTTGCCGATTTTAATTAAGCCAGCCGTCGATGGCTGCGCTATCACTCACGTGTCTCGACTCGGCACATCCCGCTGTGTGAAGGTGGTTTTCAAGGGCGAATCTCTTCCCTCACACGTCAAGGTGGGCCACTTTAGACAACCCGTGCGTCCATTTATCTAAAGACCACTCCAATGCCGCAACTGCCTGAGGCTGGGTCACGTGAGCGCTGTGTGCGAGAATACGAGAGTTTGCTCGCGCTGCGCACAACCCCACGCTGCAGACTCCTGTGTAGCCACGGTGCTCAAATGCCCAAATTGCATTGGGTCCCATGATGCTACCTCAAAGGACTGCCCTAAAATGAGGAAAGAAAGGGCGGTCTTGTAAGCAGATGGCAAGAGACCATTCGTCTCGTCGGGAAGCTGTTGCGGCCATTAGAAAGCGACGCTCCCGACACCGTCGACGCCGTCGGACTTCAAAGAACGAAGGTTCCTCTATGAAGAGCGCGGCACATCAGACAACTCCTCCTCCTCTGCCCCCTAGGCCTGGCGGTTCTAGTACACTGTACTGGCGGAGTCGAATCTAATACTGACAAGGTCGTGCCGGAGAACAATACTGAAGCCTGGCCCGCGCTACCAAAGCTACAGCCGCCACCACAGCAGAAGCCACAACCGAAACCACAGCGAATACCCCAGATGAAGCCACAGTCGAAGCCACAGTCATGGCTACAGCCGACGCCACAGCCGCCGCCACAGCCGATGCCACAGCCGACGCCACAGCCAACACCACAGTTGAAGCCACAGCCGAGGCCACAGGCGGAGCCACAACCGATGCCACAGCCGGCACCGCAGTCAGATCAAAGTGTACAGTGCACCGCGGCTAGAGTTGAGAATGCCGACTCCCGATAATTGCCCGAAGTAGACCGGCAAGTGGTTGTGATGCTTCGGTCCCTTATAAATACCCTTCGTATACTGTTAGGCAAGCTGCATACTTCGTCAGCACGAAGTGCAGTGCAAGTACTGGATACTCTTAATCCAGTGCTTGCAAGTCTCGAGTAAGCCCCATGGCTCACCCACCGCCTCCTATTCACGCAACGACCACTGGCCCTTGGTTCATGTCAGATGTCTTCAACGCACATTACCAGCTATGTGACTTGACTTTGGTATCATAGTGCCTCGCTGCACACACAATGCTCACTCTCTTCCTCTTTTCCTCTTTTTATTCCCCCTTTCCCTTACCCCTTGTGTAGGGTAGCAAACCGGACGTTCGTCTGGTTGACCTCCCTGCCTTTCCTCTCTTCGCTTTCTCTCTCTCTCTAACCTCCGTCGTCGACTGAAGAAGGTTCTCACTGCCTGCTACTACACTAGCCGTATGCGTCGCCGATGGCAGCACTGTTGCCGCCACTGGAATGTGTACTTCCCGTTTCAGTATCGCTGACCGCCACGTTCCAGTTCTTTTTACAGTGCGGACGAATTGCCCCCATGACCTAATCCTTGGACTAGACTTCTACGGTTCTGCCGGTACTCTTTACCTCGAACTTCCTCTACTCGCGCATATTCGTGCCGAACTGCCGAACAACTTTAGTACGACCGCCTTCGTCCGCCTGCCGTGTAAAACCTTGACTTTCGTCGATTTGCTATCATATTTGCCTGTGCTCGATGGTGATTACGTCGCCACACCTGTTCTTGATGCCCTTTTGATGCGCAATATCGCTGTGCCACACTCCGTCGTAACCACCGCCGATAACCGGGCATGCCTCCCCGTCGTCAATTTTGGCCTGACAAAGCAAGTTCTACCCCAAGGCATATCGGTTCCAACGCTGCGTGCTATAGGAGATGACCACGTCACGGCGTTTTCCGTAGACGTCTGCTCCGATTCTTCAGGTCCACATGATGTTATTTGCCCTGACGCAACATTTATTCCTATGATTGGTGCGGACCTATTACCTGAACAAGCAGCAGCTCTGTGTCGCCTTTTGGTTTCCTACCACGACATATTCCACCTCAACAATCGACAATTGGGCCAGACTTCAATTGTTAAGCAATTGTTCAATTGATGCAAGTCCTATTTATCGCCGGCCATGTCGAGTTGCTGCTTCAGAGCGTAAGGTTATTCAAGATGAAGTGAACAAGATGCTTGCCAAAGGCATTGTTGAACCCTCGTCGAGCCCTTGTGCGTCACCCGTAGCTTGGTAAAAAGAAAGAAGGCACGTGTCGCTTCTGCGTAGATTATCGTCATCTAAGCCGAATAACCAAAGAAGACGTCTACCCCTTGCCTCGCATTGACGACGCCCTCGATTGTCTCCACGGTGCCAACTACTTCTCATCAATAGACCTTCGGTCTGGTTATTGGCAAATTTCTGTGGATCAAAGGGACCGAGAGAAGACCGTGTTTGTCACTCCTGATGGTCTTTATCAATTCAAAGTTATGCCATTCGTTCTATGCAACGCCCCAGCCACATTCGAGCGTATGATGGACCCTTTGCTTCAAGGGTTCAAATAGTCAACATGCCTTTGCTACCTAGACGACGTTCTCGTATTTTCGCCTACATTTCAGGCACACCTTGAGCGCTTATCAGCTGTTCTTCAAGTCTTCCGCGAGGCTGGGCTCTAACTAAATTCCTCGAAGTGTCACTTCGGTCGTCGGCAGATTACAGTGCTGGGCCATCTCGTCGACGCTTCCGGTATTCAACTACACCCGGAGAAAATTCGTGCTGTCACGTCTTTTCCTGTACCTCAGTCTGTCACAGGTGTCCGAAGTCTTCTAGGACCCAGTTCCTACTTCCGACGGTTCGTTAAAGACTACGCAGCGATTGTCCGACCACTTACTGATCTTCTAAAGAAGGACGTGCCGTTTACGTGGGTTCCCGCTCAAACTCCCGCGTTTGCCCACCTGACCAACATTCTCACCACGCCACCTATACAGGCTCACTTTGACCCGTCCTCTGCTATAGAGGTCCGAACCGATGCCAGTGGTCACTGTATCGGAGCCGTCTTACCCCAACGCCAACAGGGTCAAGATCGTGTTATTGCCTACGCTAGCCGCCTCCTCACAACAGCGGAGCGCAACTATTCGATTACAGATCGTGAATGCCTGGCTCTCGTCTGGGCGGTTTCCAAATTCCGGCCGTACTTCTATGGCACGCACTTCTCTGTAATCACAGACCACCACGCGCTCTGCTGGCTTTCCTCACTCAAGGATCCTACCGGCCGGCTTGGTCGCTGGGCTCTGCGGCTATAAGAGTATTCCTATGCAGTAGTATACAAGTCAGGCCACCTACATCAGGATGCAGACTGGTTGTCACGCTATCCAGTGGACAAGCCACCCGCCGACCCTGACACCGATGCCGACGCTTGCGCTTTCGCCATTTCTCCGCTGTTACGCGTCGCCGACGAGCAACGCCGTGATGCCACTTCGCGCGACATCATTGATCGCTTGGATTTGTCGCCCTCTGATTCGTCCCTTCACTTGTTTGTTCTCCAGGATGGTGTGTTATACTGCCACAACGTGCGCCCCGATGGTCCTGCGCTATACTCCTCGTCATTCCTAAGCACTTCCGTTCACCTGTTCTCCAAGAACTTCATGACTTACCAACGGCAGGTCACCTCGGCGTCTCCCGCACCTACGACCGGATTCGCCGACGCTTCTTTTGGTCAGGCCTTGCCCGCTCCGTCCGGAAATACGTTGCGGCGTGGGAGAAATGGCAGTGCCGAAAAACACAATCGACACTCCCTGCCGGGTGCCTCCAATCGCTCGACATTCCTTCGGAGCCGTTCTTTCGCGTTGGCTTGGACTTCCTTGGCCCTTTCCCTCTATCAACGTCTGGCAACAAGTGGGTCGCTGTGGAAACAGATTACGCTACGCGCTACGCCATCACCAGTGCGCTTCCAACCAGCTGCACCACAGATGTCGCCGATTTTCTTTTACGTGATGTGATCCTGCAGCATGGAGCTCCACACCAACTGCTCACTGACCGTGGTCGGACATTCCTTTCTAAAGTCATCGCCGACATCCTGCAGTTCTGCTCAACCAGGCACAAGCTGACTACGTCTAACCATCCACAGACAAATGGTCTCAAGGAGCGTCTGAATCGAACCTTGACAGACATGCTTGCAAAGTATGTCTCGTCCGACCATACTGATTGGTACCTTGCCCTATACCCTGTGTCATATTTGCTTACAATTCTTCGCGTCACAACACTGCCGGTTATTTCCCGTTCTTTCTGTTGTTCGGCCGAGAACCCACATAGCCACTGGACACATCCGACGCAGTAGAAACCACCGAATACGCACTTGACGATATCACCAGGGCAGCCCAAGTACGCGAAATTGCCCGCGCTCGCCTCCTGACCTCCCACGAGAACCAACGGCGTTTGTGCAATCGCCAACACAGAGACGTCCACTTTTCGCCTGGATCTCTGGTACTCCTGTGGTCCCCGACTCGTCACGTTGGCCTGTCAGAAAAACTCCTATCTGTCTCGGTACACAGGCCCATATCGAGGGCTGCGTGCCGTGACTCCAGTTACTAACGAAATCACCCCAGTCAGTACCAGTGCCTCATCTGCCCCGAATTCCACTGACGTTGTGCATGTCGCACGCCTAAAACCATACTACCCTCCTGTTGCCACCGATACTTAGACGCACCGGGACGGTGCTTCTGCCGCCGGGGATAATGCTACGTGCATATTGCGTGTTTCTTGTTGACATTGCGCGCGGGTGCCCCGACGAAGAAGACGAACTGCTCCTTGCTCTCGAGCTGTCGCCTGAACTGGCCAGCGCTGCATTTGCCTTTTGTAAATATACATTGTAAATAGTCTCCGGTGCATAATCCTTCGTTCGCGTAACAATATTAAAACTGCTGTAGTACTTCCACTTTTTAAGGGAGGAGCACATAATAGAACAGAAAACTATCGCCCAATTTCTGTGTTGCCCTGCTTATCTCAAGTACAGGAAAAGCATTTATTGCGCACACTCACAAGTTTCTTGTCAAGTTTATCCCCTTCCCAGTATGGTTCCATTCCAATAAAAGGTACGCAAGCGCTTCTTGAAGATCTCGCTGATGTATTAAGCTTGTCTTTCGAACGTAATCGGATAGTATGAGCAATCCTTCTTGACGTCAGTAAGTCATTCGACAGCGTGGGTCGTGGCATTTTGTTAACCAAGCCAGGCCTCGGAAACTCCGCTGGTTTTTTGTCCACGCGAATTGCAGCGCCATCCATGAGATGGATGCGAAACCAAAATCGCTTTTCCTTTTTTTTTTCTTGTGAACCCTCCCTCGACTTTGTTGTTTCTCTCTCGCCTTCAACTATCGGCGGCGCGGCTGGCGCGGCCCGCGCTCGTCGTCGGGCGTGCTGATAACTACCAAAATGGCAGCAATTTCTTTTTCTGGCATTATGCGGTCAGTTTTGCGGTTTTCGCCTTCCGCGCTAGCAGTGTGGTCCATGTGGTACCCTACCGTTGCACGTTTGTCGGCTTTTCCCCGCAATGTCTCGCAGCTGTCGCTGTTCGTGTGTGGTTCAATGGTGTGCGAACACATCAAGACGAAGTGAGCCATGCGACGTGAAATTCTACCACATCCCTAAAGACAACAGGTGAGCACTGTGCAGTTTACTTCCCGGTTTTTATTTGTGATAGTAATTGTGCGTAGTCGCACATGGCTGTCCGGTGGTGAGGCAGCAGGTAGCTGATTTGAAAACACCACAACGATGCAGTAAATCGTTATGGCAGCAAGCAGCGAACATAAAGCTCCTTATAAATATAGTACCACCTGTGTGTATCACAAGGAACACGTGTGTATGTGTGTGTTTTGTTCCTATTTCTAGATGATTGGTCGCCATCGTTTAAAAATGCGTTTCTGAGAATTAAGGTTGACATATCACAACTAGTACTCTGCCGCGACGCGAAACGAGCTCAGTTTTGTGTGTTCCAACTGCGATGTTATAATTTATGATCTTCACTGTTCTTCAGGATGGAAGCGTTTTTAACCTACGCTGGAAGGATGGACCTAATGGGTTTGCCCAGAGACAAGGTCAACAACCACAGAAAATGCTCGGTGCACTTCACGGAGGTGGATTTTATGGCCCGAGCGAGAAGCAAGGCCGTGAGAAGCTATTCTGCGCATTGGCCATTAGAGCAATTACAATTAATGTTTTTTACATGTGCGTACATGGAACACCATCCGCGTTTTGTTGCATTCTATACTGTGTTGCACTGTCTGCTCCAATTCTGGTTTTCGCAAACTAACACAATAAAGTGAGTCCAAAGAACTGTTGTGTTGTAAGTGGAATTATTTTTAATACAATTTGGGCACATGCGTGCTTGATTGTAATAATGAACATGACTGCGCGCATGAAAACGCAAAAATAATCCACTGCGCACAAGCACGCAGCACGAATGCACGAATGACACGGCTGGATAGGAGAGGAGCGCGGAGCGTGCGCTTCGGTCCGGCGGTGCGTCTGATAACGCCCGCGACAAAAAAGAAAGAAAGCGCGCCGCGGACAGTTAAAGAAATAAAAAAAAGCATTGCGTGAGGCATGAGGGGAGGGTGAGGCAAGGTATGGGAGAGGGATAGGAAAATCAAAAGGGAAAAGAGAAACGAGCGGAACAACGTTATCATAAAAAAGGAAGAAAAAAAGTGCTAGAGCGAAAGGGGGAGGATAAAAAAAAAGCGCGCCGCTTTTCTTTTTTTTTTCTTTTTTTTCGCCACCGTAGTACCATCATCCATCCGCTAGGGCCTAACTGAAGTGCGCCTTGGCGCTAGCGTCGACTGAGCGTCTGCTGTAGGAGAACGAATGGGAGGTATAGGAAGATTCACCCCCCTGACCGAGCTTTCCATTTTATGTTTTCGTGGCACATTCTTGACGCTCCTGAAAAAAGTTCTGCATCACAGTAGCCAGCAGGTTTCACTTGGGCAGGCAAAGAGCGATTTCTTAATAAAATCTGGTGCCCTCAAGGCTCTATACTCGGTCCGCTGTTATATAATATTTATTTACCTTGCTGCTATGGTCCCTGTTAGACTGTATCAGTACGCAGATGATACTGTCATTATAGTTCAGTCAATCAAATAAATGCATGCTATTACGTACTTACAAGCAGTGGCGATGCAGGCTATGGACTGGTTCTCGGCTAAATTAATCCATAATAATACGTCTAAGACAAAGCTTATTTGTTTTCGCAATCCTCTGAAAAAACTAGATATCGATTATCCGTTTGTGCTACACAATTCAAAGTGTTCTCCATGCCTGTGTAAACCATTAGGTTGCGTGACTTCTGCAAAATACCTCGGTTTGTACTTCGACAACGGCCGCACGTTTTTTCACGAAGTGTGAGCGCTGTGTGACGCAGCATTTGTACCAAGGCAACGTCTATGCTTCATTGGAACAAGGAGGGCATCCAAGAGGGCCACCAAGAAGCCCGCACTGAGGCTGCTCGTCTGCAAAGATTGGCCAGGTCAGCAGGAGGACTGGGCCAGGGGAACCTGGATGAACGAGCGAGGAGGAGCTATGCCAGAAGCAATAGGCGCCGCAGCTTAGGACAGCCAAGCCGTTGACCCCATTGGGAGCAAATACATGCCAAAACTGCAATTAACAGCATTTTTGAACTGCAGGCAGTCATGATTCTCTACAGACGCACAGTGACGAGAATCGGAATTCGTTGAGAGAAAAAAGCTATACTGCTGCGGCGACTTGCACGCATAAGCAGAGGAACACAATGGAATGCGGCTCAAGCAGTCGGCATTTGTGTGATTTTTGCATTTCTTGTGCTGCGCTGTGAAAATGAATTGCTGGAGTGCTAAACTCGTCCTCATCAAGCGCCCCTGTTTGTTGGACATTTGATTCAATCAAACTAGAGGGGGATGATCCGTTTTTAAGATGAATGACGACCCTCTGAGATAGCAGGAAACCTTTTCGACGGCCCATACCATACAAGCACATTCTTTTTCTGTTGTGCTGTAGACCTGCTCGCGTGACGTCAGTTTCTTACTGGCGTAGATAACAGGATGCTCCTCGCCGTTTTCATTCACCTGACTTAGTACTACGCCTATGCCGCGGTCGCTCGCATCACATTGAACTATGAAAGTAATCGCGTAGTTTTGCGTTGCAAGAACCGGTTCGCTATCCAGAAGGCTTTTTTTTTAGTTTCTGAAAAGAAATTTCCCGCTCGGCGTTTCAACATACAGTGTTTTGCTCGGTTTTGCGAAGGACGTCGGTTAGAGGACTGGCGACATTTACAAAGTTGCGAATGTAATTTCTGTAGTAATTGGAATAGCAATGCGAGTTATTGATCGCAATGTTATTATTAACAGGCACTCTTGATTACACGTTTATTGTGTCTTCGTGCTCATGTAGCATTTATACCTGCGTACATGACTGTAGTATTTATAGTTAAATATAAAATTCGACATCCACTCAATCGTAGCAATTACTACAAAGGTAGAGCGCGGCATTCAAGAGGGACCTAATTCGCAAGTGCCCGAGATCTTCTATGTGAACATCTTGGTTTTGTGAACATTTATGCTGTGTGAACTCATGTGTTGCATGTGAACACTTCGGTTTTGTGAGTATTTATGCTATGTGAACTCTTCTGTCACGCGAACATTTATTTATATTGCAGTACTGAGACTTAGTATGTGAATGGCCGTCCATGTGTTTATCAGTTCAGTTTTTTTATTGTTGACAACTGTCCGACGACGACTATCATGTAAGAGGAGTAGCCGGCGCCACTCCTAGGCATCAACCTCTCCTTAAATACATTTAATTAAAAAATCGGCTAGACCTAAAAAGGAACGCAATTCAGTCTTTGTTTTCGCCAAAGGAAAGTTAGTGATAGCCTCAATTTTAATTTCTGATGGGCGAAGCTTCCTAGGCCAACAGCATCTCCTAAGTATTGAACCTCTGCGCTAGCAAATCGACATTGGCTCCTTTTCAGGGTGAGGCCAGCGTTGCGCAATCTAAGAAACACCTCATTCAAGTGTGTCACGTGCTGCTCCCAGTTGCTTGAAGAGAGAGCAATGTCATCGAGATAAGGAACAGAAAAAGACTCGGCTCCTGATAGCACTTGGTTCATTAGCTTAGAAAACACAAACGGGGCGTTCTTGACCCCAAGCGTTAGTACTAACGCGCGAAATGTGCCGGCCGGAGTAATAAAAGAGGCCAACTTGCTGGTGTTTTCCGATATAGGCACTTGCCAGAAGCCGCGTACTAGGTCGGGCGTCGATACATAGTGAGCGCCTGAAACATCTTCAAGCAACGCGGCTACAGTGTACTAGAATTGGGTTTATCCGCTCTGTGCAAGTTCCGCTGCCATAGGCTCCGTCGTTCAGGGTCCTGCGTGCCTTGAAAAGCGAGGGCTTCTTTGTAGCGTCCGCTCGAGTGTATCCAGTGCTACATCCAGGGGCGTAGCAATGGTTCAAGCGCTGCTTACCCATTGCCGAAGCAAGGAGTCACCGTTCATACACGAACTGTGTCGAAAAACACGCACTAAATAAAGGAGTACGTAGCCGAAACAGCGTGCCTACGCCAAATATCGCGCACGCGTTGTCAACGGGAACAGCGTAGTCGTAAAGCCCCCATATATACAAAGTAGCGCCATTCTTAGATCTTGCCGCCACCGCGCTCACCCCGGCGTTTCCTCCTCGCCGCCTCCTGTCGCCCCAGCCTCCTCCGCCCCCCTGCAGCCCTTGAGGGTGTGCTCCCTCAAGGGCTGCAGAAGATAGCGTCAACCTTTCCCTTTCCCTCAAGAACCACTTATCATCATCATCCCACATTGGCCAATCCGTGTCACGTGGAAGCACGCGTTGCGCTTTTGTATATTTTTTTCTTTCCAGCGCGCTCCGACCACCATTCTCGGGCCTGTGCGACGGAAGTGCTGTACGCACAAACGGATCAAACGTGTTAGGGACAAGAACTTTGTTGTGATGGCATGCTGCTGCGCCTTAAGTTGCCGCAACTGACAAGGCGAGGGCAAAAGGCTTTTTTTGTTTACCATCCGGCGAGCGCAAATGCTTGCTGCACACTTGGTATTTGCGCCGTCTCGCATCATCGCGTTGCTACTTCCAAAACGGCATTATTAAGGTCAGTTACTGACTGGCGAAGCAAAATCGCGCCTCAAATACTTCTCCGCAGGGCGCGATCGAAGTTTTCCGGGGATTTCCTCTGGTAGCTCGTTATCTGTCGTCTGCCACGGCAGACCCGACGTAAGCGGCGCCACTGTCGATATCGCGCCTTGATCGCGTGGCCGCGCCGAGCGCGATAGTGGAACGGAGGAGGAGGGAGGTGGTTGGCGCTACTTTTTGTATGTAGGGGTTTTACGTAGTCGGCGACCGCAGCGCCGATGCTACGTTCGTCACCTACCCTGACGCGTATTTCCCGCAACATTAGAAATTGCAAAAGTTTTCGTTTTTGTTTCTGCATTCAGTTTATGGTAGTTAATTACTGGTCGAGGTTCTTTACTCGGGGTCTCAACAATAAACATTGGCGGAAGTATTACTGTCCCCTGGCACGATTAGCTCTAACGCCAACATGTTTCAACTGCATTGTTCAAGAGCTTTTCGTGTCGGGGTGAAAACCTACACGGATCCCGCGTCCGGAAGGGCTGGTCTGAACTCAATTCAATATTGTGCTATAGCAGGTGTGTCCTGCCAGGACGGGGACTGAACAAGTCTGTGAAAGCTGCTATTAAGTTCCTTTAAGCGATTTGCTTGTTCATTTGTCAAAGAAGCACCTTCTGTTGTGCTTTAAATAATTTCATCCGAAGGTGGGAGGGTGGACACCGTCGGTACATGCGGTACTGGAACGTTTACTTCTTCCGCTTCATTTAAGATGATACTCGCTGTCTCTTGCTTTTTGTGCGTTTCCTGACCAATCACATTGGCGGAAACATAAAAAGGGAAAGAGAGTGTCGGCGAACGTGGCAATCTTATCTGGAGACGGAAACGCGAACGAAAGGGAAGCACTGCAGACATAATAATGGATAAAGTAGGACGTTCATCTAAAGCATTTTAGAGCGCAGCTCACAGGCGCCCGTTCCTAGGTTGAGCGTCGCCGTCCCTCGGCGTAACCGCGCGAACGCGCTCGTGCCACTGCTTGTGCGTTCGCCGTCGTCTTCTTCCACAGCTGGCTTCGGTGCCGCTCATCATGACACCGCTTCCATACATACCCTCCCTCGGCGAAGGCGCTGATGGCACTGGCGCACTGCCAGTCGGTGCGCTGATTTCGGTCTCAAATTATTTGCCTAAATATATTGCGAAATGTGAACACGTATATAGCTGTGCTCAAATTCCGCACTAGGGAGTATCGTAATCGGTGGACATTTTTTCTGTTCACATGACATTTGTATATTACTTGTTAGGTGACTTACCAGCTGCCATTTTTGATGAAGTTGCTTGTGTAATTCATTTGATCGCACGCCAAGCTTTGTTTTCTTAAATAGACGCATCTCTTCCCTTTCGTATGAGGACTGTCGTAGTTGAAGCCATAGAGCCAATAATATCTAGCATACCAGAACGCCTGCAAAAGAAATAATAAAATTTGTGCTTACAGACCACGATAACAAGCTCCACCCGAATACTATTTTACACAGCAAAATGAAGGAAGAAGGTGCGAAAGTCGGTAAAGCGTATATTATTACCTGAGTATATCTGCAGAAATATTCGGCTGTTTGAAAAAACTTGGTGCAATAGGTATCATGATACTTAATTTATATTTACTCTTAAGCGAAGGTACCAAAATATAATGCAACGTCACAGAAATGCTTGATTGACGTTTAGGGCATGTTCTAGGGTCTAGCATAGTATTTGTGAGCAGAGAGAGAGACGAGAGGACCGAGACAGACGAAGACGTTGACACAAACAAAAAATCAGGTTTGCTACCCCACACTGGGAGACAGGGTGGAGGGAGACATACTGCCAATGCTCCCAAATTATTCGTAAAGTTTTACGACTTTACGAATGTTTACGTCGAGTCTTACGAAAAATGATTTAAATCATGTTCGGGGAGAAGGTTCGCTCTTCAGTCTCCTAACATTCCTTTGGATGTTTTTGTGATGGTGAAAAGACACCAGAGGGGTACTTGCTTGAAGCAAGCTCCTGAAACAGGGGACATCGGCAACCGCAAATTTGCTTATAAGGTCACTGTGATCTAAAAACGATGTGTTGCTTGTCAGTCTCTGCTGGTTTAAGATGGTTGTTGCTTTTGCGCTGCGTCTAACGGTTAAATATAGTTAATGAAGTGCGTTTGTATCCCTCAAAAGACATGTGCTCAGAGCGACCTTAAAGAAAAACAAAAATCCGTGCAACCTCCCCTCCCTCCTTCCCTCCCTCGATGTCGTGTCCAAGGATTTTACGAATTCTAATGTTCACAGGTCAGCAGGTAGAGGGAGGTATAAAAGTAAGAAAAAATGTCACAGTTTCGCCCTAAGGGCGAAGCAATGAATGCGACAGCAACACAGCAATGTCATACGAAGTAAGGTGAGCGGCTTTGGTAGCAATATGAATTGTAGTAAACATGAGCTGATTAAATAAGCAGGTGTGCTGCGGCGTAAGTAGACCGACATGAAGAGAGACTGGATGACCACGAGAAGGCGCGTGTGAAACCGTGGTGTTGATGAGAAGCGCTTCCCGTGGGCAGCGCGTGCGAAGGGACACACCTGTAGCGCTGCACTGCCGATCCGGGCAGCATTGCATGTGTAGCGTGCGTTGGAAAATGTGGCCCGACTTTTACTAACTGAATGAACAAGCGTGGTGTGAGCGCGCACAAACAAACAGGAATAGATCACACTGAATGACTGCAGACAACGACTGTCAAAACGCTGGCAGCGAGCGCATACGCCGCGCAGCGGGCGAAGGTACGTGCGGTCTATCGCTTCAACGGAAACTGAGCGGCGAATGCACGGCACATAAAGGTCAGAGCCGTGTGGAGATAAGAGACGGTGCGGGCGTGTGAGCGACGAGCGCGGTTGTTGGCAGAGTAGAAGTGCGCCCTCCCCCCCTCCCCCCCCCCCCGCGCTCCCTCCTGCGCTGGCTTCCCGCTTTCTTGCTTGAGCGTGGGTGATTGAGTGCGTTCGCTCTCCGTGATAGCGCGCGTCCCCGCACGCTTCCGCTCGGGCATACGGCGCGCGGCGAAGATTTTATCTATAGGGAACCTCACGGCGACGGCGACGGCAGAAATCCGGTTGAAGTGTCCATATAATAGCTATCGCAATAAAAACTGAGCTGAGAGGCAGAGGAAGAGCAGAGACTCGCGATCACCGCACATGATCACAGCACAGGATTGCGTACAGCACAACTGACACTACCTGAGGCTAAAGCGATTTTATTGCGATAAAAATTATATGGACACTCCAAGCGCATTTCTGCTGTCTCCGTCATCGTCACCGTCGTCGCCGCCGTAATATTCCGTGTAAAGTCCTAACCCGATAACAGCGTCGCCACGCGCCATCGCTGTATGTGCAAGTAAAAGCTTGCGAGGGTCAGCCGACGGTCGTGGCTCAATCTCGCGCGCGCGAGGGAGGAAGGCGGGTCGGAAGCGCGCCGTCTTCTGTGGCGCGCGAGGCACGGGGAGAGGTGGGGGAGGGGGGCCGGTGCTTACTGTGCGGCCGCGCAGGCGCCGTATCTTGAAATCGGTCTGCGATGTAGACAAAGTACGCCACGCCGAGCGCCGGTAGCTTCATAGGCGCTGTGCTTTCAACGTTTAGTTCGCGTTGAAGCGAGAGGCAACGCGAAGGTCAATTCGCTCGCTGCTGCTGCCGCGTTGCCTCACTGTAGCGTTTTGACAGCGGGTTTCCGCCGTCATCGAGCGAGATGTGTTCATGTTTACCTGTGCGCGCGGGACACCGTGCTTGTTAATTTAGTTAGTAAGCGAATATCTTCAAGTTTATACGGCCGATAAAACTAATATCCTTACTTCGTAGAGCTGTCTACTAATTTGCTATCATAATCGATGTTTCGCCTTTCTGCCGAAACTGCAACTTTTCTGCTACCTGTTTGTTGCCCTTAAGAATTGCAGATGTGCCTTCGTCGCCCACTGCTGTGATGGCTTATGAAGTTGGCATTCTTGAATGGTTTGTTCTGAAAATGGTCTGTGATCAACGCGAGCTACAGCGCGGTCGCAAGCGATCGTCTTTGTACAATGTACCAAGAACAGTCACACAGAACACATTCAAGGATCTCCTCGCGACCGCAGACATCACACATAGCTTTATCTGTCATTCCAATGTGAAAGGTAAACCACCAAAATTGAAGTAGTGTTCTCTCGTGAAAAATGCGCGAAGGAACAGGCTAGCGTTGTCCAAGTCATTATTTCTACAACATGCAAGCAATTTTTATTCGCTTGTAGGAATTTTAGGAACAACGCTGGCATCCACGTTATAACTTACCGGCACATAAAGGTTATGTGAGGTTAAATAACTTCTAAAGAACGAAGACGTTAATAATAAACATGTGAAAGTCTCATTGAATGATTAGTACAGTGAAAACTTTCAAAGCAAACATTGAGAATCACTAAATTACCCGGTCTTTCTTATGCGACACTTCTGCGTTCGCATTGATTTGCGTAAATCTGGATCCACAGTTTCTTTTACAGCTGTTCTGTCCGTTTCTGCTTTGTGCTTTGTGAAGAGGTTGCAATGCAGTAGAGTACACATGTGTTAAGGTTGAAATCTTATATGCTGCAAGGGATGTGACACGCTTCTTTAGTGTGGCAGGATTTCAAGAATAGGAAAGCACGCGCTGTCGAGATATTTATAAGAAAGAGATACAGAAGCACAACGACAACTTTTTTACTAAAAGTAGGCGTATGCAGATATGTATACTTGCCATATTGTCCTGTTGTCACTCACTGGAGAACCAGTAAGCGGCGACATGATATCTAGCTTGCGATTCACTTTGTAAACGGTAGCGCAAAACTAACAAAAATGAGAAGAGCAGTCCCCTGTGCGCTTTTTTGGCTTTGTTCGTGTGGCGCCTAGTTGCCGTACCTAAAGCGATTCCGTGGACTGCCGAATGAAGTTATTGTCTCAGACAAGGACTAGTCAACAAACACAACCATACATCATGTAACAGATGAAAAAAAAGTATTCACACAGAAAGACGCATCATAAACATATGCGGGCATATGTGGAAAATTTATCGGAATTTTCAAGGTAAACAGGCTGTACTGGTGAGAGTTGTCCTAGTAATCATTGAAAACACAAAAAGCAATGCAGGTAGGGGAATATCCACATTTTCGAATACGAATCGAACACGAATAGTAAGGATCGAATATCGAATAGTAAAACGCAGATGTATACATTTCTAGGAGGAATATTTATTTTGGTATAATTAGGTACTACTGATTAATTTAAGAAAGTCAGTTAACTACCAGGATGAAAGCTTCATGTTTTCAACAAAAGATCACTAATAGTCATTAAAGATCGTGCACGAAGAGCCGCTGACAAGATTTCCAAGAATTAATGGCTGCTGTATAACCAGCTTTCCGAAAATGCTAAATAACTGGTTGCCAAAAAAAAACAGATATTTCGGGGGAAAAAAGAACTGTTGAAGGAATTGCGTGCCGTAGACAAATGTAAAAGGGCCATCTGCAAGTGCATCACTGGATGTAGCGTAAACGATAACACTGCTACAAGACTAGCCTGCAAAACGCTCAATTAGATTAGATTCTGGGGTTTTACGTGCCAGAACCACGATCTGAATATGAGGCACGCCGTAGTGTGGGACTCCGGGTTAATTTCGACCGCCTCGGGTTCTTTACCGTGCACCTAAATCAAGTACACGGGTGTTTTCGCATTTCGAAATGCGGCCGCGGTGGCCTGGAGTCGGTCCCACGACCTCGTGCTTCGCAGCTCAACGTCAAAGCCACTAAGCAAGCACGGCGGGTGAGCACCTAATACGGTAAAACTACAAGCGAAAATCACAGGTTTTTCATGCAAGCTTTCACTTCAAAACCGACAACAAAACTTGCGTTACCCATTTTCTTTCTGCATTGCTTCAAAAACATTTTGTCGTCTCACTTCTGATAATTTGCGATACTTCGTTCAGCAGTCGGAGAACAGTAACCAGACCTTGCAAAATATTTATTATTGCGATAGCAATTATATGGACACTTCTACCGGATTTCTGCCGTCGCCGTCGTCGTCGCCGTCGCCGTGAGGTTCCCTATAGATAAAATCTTCGCCGCGCGCCGTATGCCCGAGCGGAAGCGTGCGGGGACGCGCGCTATCACGGAGAGCGAACGCACTCATCTCCCACGCGCAAGCAAGGAAGCAGGAAGCCAGCGCCGGAGGGAGTGGAGGGGGGGGGGACGCACTTCTACTCTGCCAACAACCGCGCTCGTCGCTCGTCCGCACCGTCTCTTATCTCCACACGGCTCTGACCTTTATGCGCCGTGCATTCGCCGCTCAGTTTCCGTTGAAGCGACAGACCGCACGTACCTTCGCCCGCTGCGGCGTATATACGCTCGCTGCCAGCGTTTTCACAGTCGTTGTCTGCAGTCGTTCAGTGTGATCTATTCCTGTTTGTTTGTGCGCGCTCACACCACGCTTGTTGATTCAGTTAGTAATAGTCGGGCCACATTTTCCAACGCACGCTACACATGCAATGCTGCCCGGATCGGCAGTGCAGCACTACAGGTGTGTCCCTTCGCACGCGCTGCCCACGGGAAGCGCTTCTCATCACAACCACGGTTTCACACGCGCCTTATCGTGGTCATCGGGTCTCTCTTCATGTCGGTCTACTTACGCCGCGGCACACCTGCTTACTTGATCAGCTCATGTTTACTACAATTCATATTGCTACCAAAGCCGCTCACCTTACTTCGTATGACATTGCTGTGTTGCTATCGCATTCATTGCTTCGCCCTTAGGGCGAAACTGTGACATTTTTTTCTAACATTCTAAAACACCGAATACTAGTTTTCGAATATGAGCACGAATAGTATTTGCTTAGTATCTGAAATTTCTAATAATCTCCCCCTCCTATATATGGCTACATAGCAGTTAATGGCACAGCTGCGCCTTGGTGTTGATATGGGAAGAGGGACGATAACTGGTGGTCGATGCGTCGTGGAAAAAAGTGCGCTCACTAGCACCTATGGAGCGTATTTGAGGGCGCTGCGTTTTGATGTGGCCAGACGGTTAGTCACGTGTTACTGTTCTCATTTCTCGCGTGTTTTTTTTTTCTTTTTTTTATCAGCCGCAAAAAAAAAACGGGCAAGAAGTACACCCTTGCAATTTTTTTACGTGTCACGAATTTCGGCGCTCCAGAAATGGACAGAGACAGAAAGCAAATATGTAGAAGAACATTTATCTGAAACAGAAAAATTGTAATGATGAAAAAACAAACGGCAAACTATCCTAACACACTGTAAACACTATACACACACAATACACTACAAAAACTATCTATGCGGATAAACAAACAAACAATCCCTCACTACATATTAGTCCTCCGCTCGACTAACCCACACGAAGTCACGAACAAAGGAGTGTTCTGACCATCGCCAGTCGTGTCGGACTCCGGCTCAGCGTGGCAAAAGACGTTGGCCTGCGTGGTTTCGATGCAGCGTGGGCGTCGACCTCAATCGAGAGCGATGAGTTTGCGTTCTTGCGCCGATACCCGCGTGGCACAAGACGCGGTCTGGGCCAGTCGGCCGTTGTGCCGCTGACGTGGCCTTGGCGATTGCCTTCGTGGCACGGTACAGCGACCGGTTACGGCAACGTGGGACTGGACCGGGGCCGCGGAACACAGCCACGGCGACGCAGTCGGGGCTCAGGCTCTGGAGTTGTCGCTGGCCAACTTGCGAACGTCCCCTCTCCGATCCGTGGTCCCCGAAGCTGCTGCCTCCCGTCTCCAGAGCAAAGCTGGAACTGCTTCTCGACTACGTCAGCTATGTTGTTGTTGTTGTTGTTGCCTCACAACATGACTCGTACCCACGAGGGGATTGGCCACACTGGATAAAATAAAACATACGCCTAACAACTACCAAAGGGGTAAAGGTGAACTATCAAAATTGAGATTTTGGCAACTCCTTAACACATATTTGGGACGTCCTATACATAAACTAACTAAATAAAAAAATTAAGAGAAAACTAACTACAAAAATAAACATAAAAGTGAAACGTGTCTTCACAGAAGTAGTGTAATGTTTATTGCACATTGATATATAATGTCTATTGGTGTTTTGTGGCTAAAGCGCCCTTAGGCGTTGATGCACCCACGCTGACGCCTGGTGGCACGTCTCCTCCATCACGACTACCAACGTCGATGACCATGAGCAACCGTCGTGAATATGGAAGCTGCACTACGCTGCACACGCTAGCACAACGCGAAAGACGAAGCACGTAACTGACACACTAATACAACGCGCAAGACAAAGCACGTAACTGAATCGTCACCGAGTCAAATCAGCGCGTACAGCGCGTCGTAATTGCAGCCTGCGCGATCAACTTCAGAAACATTTCAGAGCTAATTGCGGAGGCCACGCTGCGCTGTGCTGAGTACGGTGAACGCCACCTAGGTGGCGTTGGTAGTGCTTCTTGATGCCAGCGTCCCTTCGAATGCTGGCATCGAGGCGTCGTAGTGCTGAGACCACCGAAGCGTTCACTGTCGGTGCGCGTTAAGGCCGGAATACATGGAGCGAATAACCGGCGTCCGAGCGAAGAACTTCGTCGGGCGGCGAACGTCCGACGGCCGGCGTCAAGAAATTTGCCGTCCGCAGCCGATCTGCCTGTCCAAACATTTTCGTCGGGCGAACGCCGCCGCCGGAAGCGTCTAGCGCGCAGCGGTGGACGACAGCCAATCAGGAGGCACTAGTTCCGGTCGCAATGCATGCTGGTGTTTCGCGCGCGCGCGCCTTTTCGCGTCGTCTGCAATCGCGTTGGTGTTGCCGTGTCTGCATGTCTCTGCACCGATTGAGTAGTTCCTAGTATGATCTCTCAGGAATCGCGTTGTATTTGTACATCCCATATCCGCTGATCTGCGAGGAAACAGACAAGCAGTGCAAGCTCTCTACAATAACCTTCAACAGAAATCTTCTGATCTCAGAGGCCACATGCTGTCGTCATGCCTATCTCCAGACTTCCCCGATAGATGGCGCTGGCATCGGATATTTCTTTCGCTAGGCTTAGACGCGTTCGAAACGAGAAGCGATCTCGAAAACTACTCAAGGTTATCCATAATACTCTGTCGTCGAAGCGGCCTGAGACTAAGCGAAAGCCGTTTACGCAGTCATTTGCTTCCAACTAAGTGAATTCTACAAGGACAACGCCAAATTCAGTTCGAAGCGGGCGGCCGGGACCGCCGCCAACACGGCGGCCAACGCGCGGCGGCGTTCGCCGCATGTATTGCAACACAGCAAACATCCTGCGTCGTGTCGCCGCGTCGTTACTTGACGCGTGAAGTTCGTCGAGAAAGTTCGCTCCATGTATCCCGGGCTTTAGTGTCATAATGCAGTACTTCTCTTTTCTGCTCGTAGGCGGCGGCACCGCCCCGAGCAAGAGCGCGGGTACACGGAGGAGTGTTAGATATATAAGGCGCGTCTGTGTAGCCTTCCGGATGCTTCGATGAATTTGTCAGCTATGTCCGCTCATCTCCGCCTGCGTCTCCATTTTCTTCATTTCTTGGTCCTCTCGCGCTTCACGCGCTTCACGTGCCTTTCGCCTGTGGGTCCCTTCTCTGTTTCTTCGGCTGGCATCTTCGTCTTTTTTCACATTATCACACGTCTTGCCGGTGACTGATGACATAACAAGAGAGAGATAGATAATTTATTTGAAGGAAGGCAGAGAGGTCGGCCTGAGCTAGCATGCTGCTCTGCACAGGGGGAGGGAGAAAGGGGACATAAAGGCTAGATGAGGGGTGATGATGACATAGAAGAAGGATGTACAACGGTAAAGGCAAGTTCAGCATCCTCATACCTATCAACAGAGTCCAAAAAGGTCATTCAAAAGTCTCATCTACCTCCCAGAGCATGGACGGAGTCACGAAGGCAATTGAAAGTTCACAAAAACTCGCCGCGAAGGAGCTTGTGTATGGCCTTCTCCTGCGTGACCAGCACAGGTGCCAAGCAAGGTAATTAAATTATGTAAAGAGCAGCGATCAGCTGCTCCAGTACGGCGAGGACATGCACGGTGCTTTTAGCGGCCGGAGTCTGGAGACCGCAGAGAATCACGCGCATTAATTCTAGCAGGCGTTTCAGCATTTTTTCAACACTTTCTTTGTCATTCTTTTCCGCTCCTTGCTTGCCTATAGGGCCATCGGCTTTACTAGTCCTAGAATCCACTTCTTGACGTAGAGGAACACTACGGCATGGTATCGTGGCCGTGGATCTACTGGGCAGCGAAGGCCACTCCGTGTCTGTGCCACCCAGGGGCGACGAATGTGCGCCCTGTGCTCTCGGAGATCCTGAATTTGCAGTAGGCGCGGTTACCGTCCTCGATGCCGGCACAGGCAGAGGTTATCGATGCCCCTGCGTCCCACATTCCAGTTCTTCTGAAGTCATTGGATGGCGCTTCTTACTTGTCTGTCTCGGCGAACAGATTAAGCAGCCTGTCTATGGCAAGACTTGTTTTTTTGCCATATTCCGGAGAATACGAACTGCCTGCTGCATCTTCGGGTAATCTTTCGACGTTGCTTCGTGAGAGCCAGGACAGTTGGGACATTTCAATGAAGGTGCATCACAGTCGGCGGTATTATGTTGCCCACCGCATAACATAACAATATTTAACAATGACTGTTGCGGAGCTTTTTAACACGCTCGCGTGATATTGTTTAAAAAATTGCAAGGGTGTACCTGGCTGAAAACATGTCAGTTTTAAGTTTCTTTCAATTTTCTACAAACTATCTATTGACAGCACGGCATTCAGAGCAGTAATCAAAAAATAGATAATTGCAATAAATTAATAAATTGAATGGCATGAAAAGAAATTACTGGCGGCTGCTCTACTCGACTGTGAGCAATATGCACTTTGTTATCATCGCTTGTTTTAAAAAACGCGATGCGTGATAGCTGGGGCACCCTGTATATATAAATGTAAAGTATTCGTTGTAGTTTTACCTTATAGATGTCTTGATGGTCGAAGTGGTCCTTGTTATTGTCAATATGCGTGTCTTCATGTGTTGAGTCATCGGTAAGAACGTGGAGCACCCTGGAGAGACAAAATAACGCGAGAGTGTAAAAATATATACTCAAGTTTTGTCCATTAAGGTAATCTACTGCTTCCCGGTGCTTCGCATTCGATTGTATCGGTACTTTCTATGTGAAAACCGGCTCTCCATCTAGCGACTCTATATATTTCCAGCCAGTGGCGCGCGGAGAAAATCATGTGTAAGGCATGTCTCATGCAGCTATTGTACATTGGGAAATTGATCGGTTAACTGTTCGTTCATTGTGTTTTTGGTCGGCTAAGCTGCAGAATAACATGTTAAAGTAAATTTAAAAAAAAGTAATCGCAGTACAGAGAGAAGTAACTGGCTCAAAAACTCAACATGTTTGGGACACTTGGTAAGCTTTCCCGTCCACATTTGTCCATCAATTCTCTATTCCGTTCGTTCGTGATCGTGTTTTGTTCACGTGTTAAGAAGAGGCGAAGGAACGTCGGAACAACAGCGCAAACTTGAGGCATGAACAGAGGAGAGGCCTCCTCTACCCTAGTCTCAAGTTTGCGCTATTGTTTCGACGTGATGTACAAACAAGCCCAAGCTGCTCAGGAAAACAAGTTTTCGCTGTGCATTTACAGGTCGACGTTGGCGCAAGAATGGCGCAAGAAAGTACCTTAACAACTGAACTAAAAACGGAACTAAACGCCGCCTTGAGACGTCGAACCTGGCTGTGTGTGTGTGTGTGCGTGTTTTTTTTTTTTAACAGCACTGTCCCGCGCCTTAATATAATACTACGGTAGGCGGCATATTCCAAGCTTAAAAAACGCGATAAGACGAGGCCAAATTTACACATACACACAGCACAAGCGCTGTACTACCAACAGATTTTTTTTCGGTAAGACCACCTTTTATTAATGGCATCCCCTGACGTTTAACAAGATCGTGAACGTAAGCACAGAATGCCGTTCCTGTACGGAAGGAATGATCTGACAATGTCCGACCACAAAAACATACCAAACCCGACACGAGGTCCTATCAATAACAGGCAGCTGTCGCAGGAGAACAATTGTGGCATAGTTTAATAAAATTTAAGCAGCCGCAGCACACTAGAACCCAGATAAACCTGACGATGAAATGAAAAAGAGATGCAAAAATCGATAATAGTGAAACAAGGAACACATGATCAACGAAGAAGCCGTGGGGATGATCATGCACACTGGAATGATTTCAACATATAAGCACGACATCGCACACAAGACTAGACGTGGTTAAAAATGAACAAAAAGGCAGTGTGAGATGAAGCTAAGAGTATAGCAATAATATCGAGCACCAGAAACCAGCGTTCAAGATACTCGAATCGGTCACACACTGTTAATACCACGGGAAAAAAATTAAAGGTAACATTCGAGGCTCACATAACGCCAACTCTACACATAACGAAGTAAGGATATATTGGAAGACGCATAGTACCCTGTCAAAACAGATTGAAATGAGCCATGGCCGAAATGCAATAAAACAAAACACAAAAGGTCACCAACTTGGCACCCCGTAACCAACGCATAACCTTCCATAAAAGCCATCTCGTCTTTTAAAAGAGAATCGATGGCTCATTGACACAAGTATATTTTCAGCTTTGCTAATGAAGAATGTCTCAATAATTTTCCTTCCCACTTTGCCAATGACGGTTTTCAACAACCTGCTTCCATGAAAATCCGGTTTGCAACCACATCGCAGACAATGGTCGGCCAAGTGCCCTCCGGATTTGTTGCGTGTTGCGAGGCTATAGAGTTCTGTATGCGTTTTACATAGATGGAACTGAAGCCATGCACACGCTGATAAATACGCCCTATTTATTGATATAAAATATTCCGCGGGGCAAACTATGCAGAAATCCTGCAATGAATTTTACAGAAGCTTTCGTACAGAAATCCGTGACAGGCAGGTTAAAAAAATACCTACGTCATAAAACAAATTACGAGACTCTGGAAGCGGTGTAAAGAATTGTTAAAAGAGTATACAAAAATATCCTGGTATAGCGTGTTCGTCCCCTTCTACTATTCCTATTAAACTGATAATACATCTGGCCACACTGATAGGTCACAAGTGATAACACTTGTAACAGCGAGAAAGATGGGTAGCACACAATGGACAATTGTTCACATTATTGTAACACTTTGTGGCCTTATGTCAGCTCTCACCTGCTGTAAAGTCGAGAACTTTCAATATTCAAATGAGCATTCCAGGTGTTGTAAATCTTTAACGCTTATATCTTCCAACTGAGTTCCCAAATAAGAAAATATAAAAAGAAACTTGGCCAAGAACCATCGACAACGATTATCAATGTAAGCGTATAGCCGAACGCTTCTAGAAAGTTGTTCGTTTTATTTAAGGAATGGCACACTTAGCGTCCATTTGTTTCAGTGTTGTTTCATTGATTATTTCTGTAGAGAACACAGCCGTTAACCTGTACGTCTGTAGTGGTGATATACGTGGCTCCCACGCGCGTGTCAAGATGTATAGTAGTTTGCGTTGGGCCGCTAACCCACCTTTTGCACGAGCGCAGGCGCCCTTTGCATCGACACCTTTGTACCGGTGATGAAATCTCAACCTCCGACGAAGAAAACGGGCGAAGGAGCTAAAAAAGCTATTCGGATTTTTTTTATTTATATTTCTAATGAAAATACCAGCGTGCTTGCACAATTAGCGGCGAGAAGTTGGAGCGGCGCCCTCCCTCGAGTGACGTGCACGGCCGGGACGCGACTTTCCAATTGCTAGTAGGTACAGCGGGGGCGTGGCACTGCGGGTCACGTGTTGCCATGGCAATCGTGGAGCTCCTAGGTGCCTAGGGACATAATCACTTAGGGACTTTTGAGGCACTGGTCTGTACGGCCGCGCAGCGGCTGCTAGTTACTGAGCGTGGCTCTCTTAATCTCCGGGACCGGGCGCAGCGACCTTGCCGAGCGCAGCTCCTACGTGCGTAGCGAGCGAATCGTTCAGGGCGCGTTGAATGTCAGGCGGTGTCTGGGCCACGCCGGCCGCGACTTTATTATTGTAGCGTTTGTTCTAGTGGCGGAAATCCTAGCAGTAGGGGCTGGTGTGGCATGACGGCTTTTGATCTCGGTGAACTGTGGTGGTGTAAACAAGCGGATACTGCTCGCGTTTGTACCCCGTCCCGGACGCATACTGCTCCAGTCAGGTAGACTGCTCCCTCCCTGATAGTGAGATTAGTATTTGGATCATCAAAATAGTGAGGCGTTTATTTAGGAATACGATCGTTTCTCTCTCGCAGGCGCGAGGACAAGCGGGTTCGAGAGAGAAACGATGATATTCCTAAATAAACGCATCACTGTTTTGATGATCCAAATATAATCTCCCTATCAGGGAGGGAGCAGTGTACCTGACTGGAGCAGTATTTTTTTCATTTGGGGTGTTGTGGAGCGCAGCGTAGCAACACCCTAACGACCGCCGCTTCTCGTCGGCGCCCAGCACCGCGGCACCGGGGCTCAAATGCGAGCAGTATCCGCTTGTTTACACCACCACAGTTCACCGAGATCAAAAGCCGTCATGCCACACCACTACTACTGCAAGGATTTCCTTCACTAGAACAAACGCTACAATAAAAAGTCGCAGTTTCGCCCGAAAGGCGAAGCATCAACTGCGATAGCAAATTAGTAGAGAGCTATTAGGAGTAGGGATAGTAGTTTTATCGGCTGCATAAACTTGGACACATCCGCTTACTAACTGAATTAACAAGCGTGGTGTCAGCGCGCACAAGCAAACATGAATAGATCACACTGAATGACCGCAGACAACGACTGTCGAAACGCTGGCAGCAATCGCAGCCGCCGCAGCGGGCAAGGTTCGTGCGGTCTATCGCTTCAAAGGAAACTGAGCGGCGGATGCACAGCGCATACAAAGGTCAGAGCCGTGTGGAGATGAGAGACCGTGCGGGCGACGGCCACAGCCGGGAAAGTACGAACGGAGTTGTTGGCAGAGTAGAAGCTGTGCCCCCCCCCACCCTCCCTCCCGCGCTGCCTTCCCGCTTTCTTGCTTTGGCGTGAGAGATTGAGTGGCAAGTTCCCCTTACGCCCGATTGCAAGATACGCCTTTGGTGCCGGAGCACAGCGTCGCCCTGCCTCCCTCCCTCCCATACCCCCACGGCCTTTCGCGACACGGTCGCGTTTGCTTTCGGCCGTGCGTTCGCTCTCCGTGATAGCGCGCGCGTCCCCCGCGCGCTATCGCTCGCGCATACGGCGCGCGGCGACGACTTTATCGCCCTTGGAATCTATACGGAACCTCACGGCGACGCCGACGGCAGAAATCCGGTTGAATTGTCCATATAATTGCTATCGCAATAATAAAGCACTGGCCGGCGTGGGCCCGACACCGCCAGACATTCAACGCGCCCTAAACGATTCGCTCCCCACGCACGTATAGGAGCTGCGCTCGGCAAGGTCGCTGCGCCCGGTCCCGGAGATAAGAGAGCCACGCTTAGCGGAGACCAGTGCCTCAAAATTCCCTATACGATTATGTCCCTAGGCACCTAGTAGCTCCGCGATTGCCATGACAACACGTGTTAAGCGGAAGTCTCCGCTGTACCTACTAGCAATTGTAAAGTCGCGGCCGGGGGACGCCGCTCGCTCCGGCTTGCTGACTGCCGCGCGCGCTTGTTCGCTTCGTGCAAGCTCGGTGTATGGGGCGCGCCCGTCGTACTTCCTGAAGGGTGTTTTGGGTGCTTTCTGCTGTCACGCCTAAAGTGCAGTCTCTTTTTCGAAACTGCGTGAATCGTGAAAATTTGCTGCTTGGATATCGAAGCTATATAGAGTTGCAAGGGTTACTGCTTTTGCAAAGCAGAGGTGCGCCGTGTCTGTTCATAAATATTGCGTAAAAACAAAGTCACCAAATTCAATATGGAAATTTTGAAATGTACGATGCTTCGCTCCAGACAATCACGGGGCCGAAATAAATGCGTCGTCGGTTTCCAGAGTGAGCGTTGCGGATGCAGAGGAACTAGCGATAGCGTTAGCCATCACGACGAGACCGCACTAGGATTGCGTCATAGTTCATGGCGGACTCTCAGAGGCATGCAGAAATTATTCCAGGGCCAAAATTTCCAGGGCCGCAGATCGCATTCTGAATGGAGCGCACCAGCTGCCACCATACATACAAATCGTGTGTACTCCGGGGCATGAGTCCTTACGCGGCAATCAGCAGGCACACGCCTACGCCCGAGCGCATGCACACCGGGAACCGCGAGATGACCGCGCCGAGCAGTTCCAACCAGAGCCCATACCATTAACCTATGCACGCACATACTACAACACTATCGCCTTTCACGAAGAACACTACCCCCACCGCATAATTCTCTGATGCGAGAGGAAGCCTGTAATGTGGCGAAAACTCCAACCAAACACATATCCACATTTGAGTCTTTACCATATGTACACCCTGCGCTGTATTAATATAAATGTCCACACTGCGATCAATGTGCAACGCTTTACCACATGGTATGGGCTTGCGCAAACACACCACAGCTAACACCCATAACACACGGCAATGGGAGGCAGCGCTGTCCAGCTCCGACTCGACGGACCAGCTCAACCTGGTCAATCGGGCGAGAAGGGCAGCTAAGGCCGCTCGACTCCTGGACTGAGGGGACTACCCACTGCAGAGCGGAGGAGCTACCTACGCTCGCGTGCTCTTTTTATTAAAGTTTATTCGCTCTCTCTCTCTCCAGACTTTACATTACTTTAGTACTCATTTATGACAGACATTTCGTTTTACACGAACAGCAATATTGGTATTTCGCGTCAGACGACAGGCGCAATTGATTGATTGATTGAAAACTTTATTATTCCACCGAGCTGGGGTGCAAGTACTTGCCATGACGTAATGCGAGCGGCGCCAGCAGCGCCGCTTTTGTTCGTTCTCAGGGCTAATAGCTGTGCGTCATGCCATGCTAGCTACACTTGTGAATGGGGTTGCAGGTCCTCTTTCATTTTTCTGTTCTTTCTGTTTCTTTTTTTTCTTTTTAATTCGATGCGTAAGCTCTGGGAACGCATTGCGAATGTCAGGACATAAGCCGCGTTTACATGAATGCGGAAACTGGCGCATCGGATCGCATCACATTAACTTTCTAGCGCATCGCATCCATGTAAACGGGGATAATATGCTAGGAAAGCGCGTCGCACAAATGCGTCAGACAGGGGTGGATTGAGACGAGTAAGCCCGCTTTCGCAGTGCATGTAAACGCGATCGCGTCGCATTAAGAATTATGGCCAATGCAGTTTACTGTGGATGTGCTGCGCTCGTCGAGCTGCGGTGTGGCGAGACGCCGGATGCGTCTGCAAGCGCTGGTTTGCCTTGGATGTGCGACACCGCTACCATCGCACCAGGGGTGGTGCGCTGCATGTAAACGCTGGCGCATCGCATTACTCGTGATGCACTACTGTCGCATTCTGTCGCATTCATGTAAACGCGGCTATATACGTTGCTGTAAGAGTGTTACTGAAACTCGTAAAACGTTGAAACGGAAATAATGAGCAATGGCAAAAGCGGTATTATTGCCACAGCAATTATTTGGAGACTCCAGGCGCATTTCTTCCGTCGCCGTGCGGTGCATAAAGTCCACGGGCGATAAAATCGTCGCCGCGTGCCGTATGCTCTATGTGCGAGTGAAAGCGTAGGAGGGTGAGCAGGCGATCGCGATTTAATCTCGCGGACGCAAGGGCGGGAAGCGGGAAGGTAGCGCGCCGTGTTCCAGTCGCGTGCAACCCTCCGGAGGGAGGGTAAGGAGGCGGAGGGGGGGGGGGGTGCGTATTACTCCTCGCCGCTGCAAGGCTCCGGAAGGAGGGTAGGGAGAAGGGAAGGCCGCGTTCTGCGGTGCGCGCGCCCACCCGAGCGGCTGTACCTTGAATGTCATCTGTGGCGGGGGCAGAGTCCTTCCTTCCTGCGCTGTGTTTTCGCGGTCGAGCGGCGGGACGAAGGTCAATTCGCTCGCTGCTGCTGCCGCGCTTACTCACTACAGCGTTTTGACAGCGAGTTTCCGCGGTCATCGAGCGAGGTGCGTTCATATTTGCTTGCATATGAACAAGCATGTACACCATGCTTGTTAATTTAGTTCGTATGCCTATGTTTATAACTTTATAGACCAGATTACATTACCCTCGCACGCAAGTTGCGGGCGCGCTCCTATGGATGGATGGATGGATGCTATGAGCGTCCCCTTTGGAACGTAGCTCTTGTTATTATTTTGGCTAATGTCCTACCTTTATTTTAGGGGCGACGCTCCTTAGGGTGTGGGTCTGTCCCTCCTCTGTAGTATGTAGGAGTAGTAGTAGTAGTAGTCGTCGTCGTCGTCGTCGTAGTAGGTAGCCACGTCTACTTTTATGGAAAAAAAATTCCGAAAGTTGTGTCCGTAGCGCGGAATCGAACTAGGAACCCCTCGCTTCCGAACGCGCGGCGCTAACCACTACGCCACGAAGCGCACATGGGCACACGCACCACGATGACAATAAATACCCAACCAATGTAAAGGAGGCATTGACCCAACCTTAACGAAAGACTGCGCGTTTCTAACGCGTTTGTGCTAGCGCGTTACGGCCCGTGTAAGAAGCTGGTGTAAGACGCTGTGGCCTCTCCACCTTACCCCCGTATTCATAAACGCTCCTCGACTTGAACTTGACTTGCCACCGCCTTGGGCAGCGCGTTCGAAACGCGTTGAAGGCGGTGGCAAGTCAAGTTCAAGTCGAGGAGCGTTCATGAATACGGGGGTTATACTCTCTCAGCAGTCATGTGATGGCGTCTGCAAACGCGGTGCACGTTCCGGCATGTGTAAACGGCTGCGTAAGACGCTGTGGCATCTCCCCCTTACTAGAGAGTACTGCACGTTTCTAACGCGTTTGTGCTAGCGTCCCCTTAAGCGGGAGATGGTGCAATTATAATGAATGGCGCTGTTATAAAATAGGAATGACGTCACATATGGTGCGTGTCATTGGTGGAAGTCAATCGTTCGATTTAGTGCGGCGAGACTGGGCGAATTACACGGAAGATTCACGGTTTACCGATGATTCCCTCCGGAGCTTCGCCCACTCATCATCATTCACCCCGTGGATATGCGGAGTTTTTTGGGAAACGCACAGATACAAAGAATTCCGGGCATCAACCTTCTTGAACCATTACTGGGAACTCTGTTTCTGTACGTCTCCGTTGTTTGTGGTCTCGACACCAGGCGCCACCTCTCGGCGCAGACTGCGGGTATCGGAGGGCTAGCGTGTGTTTATTTGTGCGTGGCGCTTGTTTGTGTCGTTGCTACTCACGGCTTGAGTGAGTATCAACGATGTACAAAAGCTACAAAAGCTACTCGTCAGGGCGGCATTGTGCCGTCATCAGCATTCTTGATAGGAATGTGGGCAGCGCCAATTTTTAAAAATTCCGCTCGGCGTTACACTCTTTGTAACACTTGAAGGCGAAAGCCTGGTGCAAATTTAGTCATGCATTAAGTTATACATTAATTTAAACGTTAGGTTATGCATTACGAAATGATAGGCTTTCACTACATGTAAAACCCCGTGTGGCGCATACCCGCGTAGGTCTTGGGTATGGAGGTATGCGCCACACGTGATCGGGTATATGCATTTCCATGGGCCATGGACCATTTTTTTTGCCATCCACGGCGACGCCGGGTTTTCGAAAAGGCCATTGCCAACTCTTTAAAGGACACCTCCGCATGAGACACATAAACGTTTCGTCTTATTAACTGCTGGGCTTTTACGTGCCAAAACCACGATGTGATTATGATGCACGCCGTAGTGGACGGTTCCGGAAATTTCGACCCCCTGTGGTTCCTTAACGTGCATTGACATCGCACAGTACACGGATTTCTAGCATTTCGCCTCCATTGAAATGGGACTGCCGCGGCCGGGATCGAAACCGCGCCTTTGGCTTCAGCAGCCGAACACCGTAACCACTGCACCAACGCGGCGGCGCCGAGCGATGACTTTTCAAGAAATTAAGTGCTAGGAAACCAGATTATGATTATTGTTGTGTCGCAGAAGAGCTCCCCAAGCATTCGTTTTATTTATTTTTTTTTCAAGCAAGCGCGCTTTGGTCAGGTATCGCGTAGCCAACGCGATATTCTATTAGAGCATCTTTCATGGGTGGTTCAAAAGAAAACAAGCAGTGCTCCGCGGCTATATTGTTGCTTTCATCGCATCCTTCACTCGGTAACATTACACGAGATGCGAAACGCATTTCGAAAACCACTACCCTGTTTGGATAAGTTTGTCGAGGTACGAATGAAATATTGCTTTACACCTTGCGAGTTTTACTTTTGTCAACGACTAAAGCTTCGCCACAACACAGTGTCATCTCACTGCAAAGATTCTGTGACCGCGCATAGCGACGTTAATTACACGCAGCTATAGCATGCTTATTGGCGCTAATTATCGTGCACCATGGCTGAAACTTGGCAGAACACTTAATCTAACAAAATATCTCGCTTTACGACGCGCGGAAACCAATGCATACGTCTTCCGCAAACGAAAATGCGTCGCCCTCATTGCGACTGCGTTCGTCGTGCGTACATGATGCAGAAGTGAAATGAGCATGCACTTACTAATTTCAAGCGCCAAGTGTTCGCTTGAAGAACAATTCACTGCCACCGCTCCTGCTTCCGCCAGTGCAGCAATTCGCGGTGCCCGCAGTCCACAGCATTGGCTGTGGACTGCGGAGCCACCGTCGCGACTCTGGAGCCACCGTCGCGATAAAACGGCGGCTCCAGAGAACGGCTCTGAATTCTAGTCTATACGGCCGATAAAACTGCTATCCTTATTTTGTATAGCTGTCCACTAGTTTGCTATCGTATTTGGTGTTTCGCCTTTCGGGCGAAACTGTGACTTTTCGGTTTTCGACTACTTCGTGCTCAGGAAGCCGCGCCCACGGCACCGTATTCAACGAAGTCATTGTCGCTTTTCATAGCTCGTTGCTCAATTTCTTGTACTTATATATAGTGGTTCAGAAGAAAGTAAGTATAGAGGATATGTTCTCCTACCCTTACAGTGGCGCGGCTCAGGGCCTAAAAGGAGGGGGAGAGGGGAGGATAGAGGACGAGAGAGGAATAGTTGGGGGAGGTTTCGCTGCAGCGTCATGCCACGTGGCAGGAAACGTCAAGGAGCTGGTGGCCGGGGTCCGGCTACAGGGTGTCAAGTCCAGCAAACTCGAGGAAGGTTTGCAGTGTTGCGACGGTAGACGGGTCGGGGGAATAGCTGCTCCTCCACTGAATTGGCTGGGAGGCCGAGGCGACGGTAGGCGCTTGTCAAGGCTTACCGCTGTGCGGCAAGGGCTGGGCAGGAACACGGCATGTGCTCCCGGGTCTCAGGGGAGCCGCGTCTGCTGCAGGCATGTGAAGTGCTGCGCCCTACGCTGTATTTCCAGGCCAGCGGGCCAGGCGCTGCCTGTCCCGAGACGCAGGAGCAGTATTTGCTCTTTCGTGTTGTTGCCTTGTTGGTGGGAGTGGCGGGAGTGGTTTGTAGCGTTCCACGCGTTGACCAAGGTTGGCCGCTCTCAGAAGTTGTAGCAGTCTGTGCCGCGTGAAGGTAGGCGCAGCTACTTAGCGTCGGCGGCCTCCGTACAGGAGACCTTGGGCACGCCCGAGAAGGTGCTACTTGGGCGCGCGCCATGATGGTGCTCCATCTCTTGGAAGCGCACTCGACGTCCGCCACTGAGAGAGGAAAGTTCGGTCATGGTTCCTTCAGCAACAACGGATGGGGATGCCCTCCGAACATCACTCGTATCACAGGCGGTGCAAGACACCGGTATTTTGCTGTACTAGGAGATGCTCTTTTACAATCGTTCGTCGGACTTCTGGAGTCACCTTGGAATGCACTCCAGCAAGCGTGTAGCGCGGTTCATCTGCTCGACTACTGCAGTGGAGTGTACGCTGAAGGAGTCGAGATTAATGTAATGAATGTTTAATCGAGGAATGATACGGTATGGTATTCTACTCTGTTCTATATCAATTTTATTCATTTTTGTTATTATTCTGTTCTATGTCAAGCTACCTCTCCGAAACGGTAAGTTGTTGACCTGAGTGGTTATGGCGCATAACCACACTGGGGGATTGGCTATCAGTCCGGTAGTTAAATTAAGCGTATAAAAACAAGGGAATTAACAATTTGAATGTTGGAACTTAGAAAGTAAAGTTTTTGTGAGATGAAAAAAGCGATCAGTAGAAAACCGTGAATCTCAATAAGAAGAAAAAGCTAGCAATAGGCAAATAAATAAATAAATAAATAAATAAATAAATAAATAAATAAATAAATAAATAAATAAATAAATAAATAAATAAATAAATAAATAAATAAATAATGGTGGGGAGTAGGAACGATCAGTCTAGCTTGGTAATCGACTAGATCTAATCATGTTAGAGTGCCAAGCAAACATTTCTGGGGCTGAACCCATTAATAGAGGTTCTGAAATATAGGACCACCGACACAGATAAATCTAGGCCAATATTGCGAAACGGAGTTTCCAGCAATCTTTTTCCGATTGCAGAAAATTGCCTACAAGAAAACAAAAATTGGTTTGTCGTCACCGTTTCGCCACAGAATAAGCATAATCATGAGTGGCTCAAAATCGAATCAAAAGAATCAGTATATTATTCAGGCCACGCGTTTGTACTTGACACTCTAGGTAATGTTAGGTTCGCCCCTCTAGAACTGCATTTATTACGACAGGTGGAGTAGAAGCAAAGCGACTTGGAGAAGAAATCGAAGACGGTGTGAACACAGGACGGGAGGAAGGGGGGGGGGGGGAGGGGCAGCAGGACCGGAACTGTTGAGCCTCACAGATATTGAATAAATTGCAAAAACACAGGCACCAAGGGCGCGAAATATCCGAAGAAACAAACGATGTTCCAGTCTCCGTGCGAAAGTATATTTTCTGTTTAGCGTAAATTATAACAGGTGAACAATCTGCCCAACGGTGACGGGTGCGTAGAAGCGAGCCTGCCAGCTGCATTAGTGTATTCGAGGATTGGGAGACTTTCCATTGAGGCTATATGATTGTCTCGGCGACTGCCAAATTTAAATATGGTGCGAAAAAGAGATAATTGCGAGCCATTCCGCGTTAATTGCGCTGACGCCATGCTTGCCTACGCAACTAGAGAACCGTCATTAGGGGTTTTAATGCGACAGCTGCTAAGTGCTCGAAACTGGGTTTGCCTTGTCCGTCCGTCCATCCCGTTGCGCCGACGATGACCATTGTCACTGTCGACGCTATTTTTTAAATGCGAAGCATTTCTTTCCGGCGGCTCTGTCTGTTGTCCCGCGTCCCACACCCCCACAGCGCATGCGCGTCCCCTCCCCCTCTCTCTCCTACGCCCCCCCCCCTTTCTCTCCTCTAGGAATCCGGAGCGGCGCGCTCGACAGGTGGTGCGACAGCTGCATACTCCGCTGGGGGCGCCACGGTAGTTCCGCGGTATGAAAATGACGGAGCGCCTGCGCCTCATTCTCTCTCCTGTGCAGCGCCGCGATGAGCGCTCGGGCCACTGCCGCGAAACCATCTCCCGCTCAAGCTAACCATCTCCCCGTTGCTTCACATCCACACATGGTTCCCTTTAGCGGGAGATGGAGTAATATTTAGATGCGAAGCATCTTATGCTCGGGGCTATGTCACTCCCTCCCTCCCTCCGCCGTCCACTTCTGGTTCCGCTTCCGGTTCCGGAAGCCAGCTTCCGGAGAATGCTTCCGGCGTTTTGCCCGAATGATCCCCAGGTGCTTCGCCCACTCATCATCATTCACTTCGTCCTCTCATTCTCCTCCCGCAACGCCGCGATGAGTGCCACGGGCAGCGCCAGCGTCAACGCCAGTGTCAGCGCCGTGGACAGCGCCGCGAAGAGGGCTCGAGCCGCTGCCACGAAACGGCAGTGGCGACAGGCCAATCTGAAAACTAATGGGAACTTCAGTCGACCCCATGGCTGCTTCGCATAATACTCAGGGTTCCCCTACGGGTAGATGGTGTAATTTTTTTCTCGTCACGCCGCCTAGTCACCGTCACGGGGTGAAGGAAAACGAAAACTTGGTCGACAATCACCACCAGTGGGATTCGAACCCACGCCAGTGCAGGAATGTGCATTCGGGAGACAGGCGCGCTAGCACTGCACTATAGTGCTGCTTATTTTTTTTTTTTTCAGGTGAAGCTTTCTATGTCTAGGCGAAATCGCCTTTGTACAGAAAACTATCAGCATTGGCTCGAGCGTAGTCGTCTTCTTCCGCAGCTGGCTCGAGCCTCGTTGACGCCACTTGGATTGCGCTCGTGCCACTGCTCCCGCGTTCGTGGGCGTCTTCTTCCAGAGCTGGCTGCGTTGCCGCTCATCATTGCAGCATAGAATTTCACCTCTTCTGTCGTCGCAACGGGGAGGCCGCGCTTACGGGGGTATGAGCAATTCATTGTCTTATTTAACGGCCAGATTTAATTGTGATGCAATTTAATTTCGACGAATCACAAGCGGCAATGGCGGGCGAATGCTGCTAACCACGCCGCCGAGCAAACTTAAGACATCGAACGCAAGCGACCGCTGCGGGCATACCGTCGCAGCCGAACATGTGTGTAACCTCATAGTTCAGAAATACTTTAATGAATCCTCGGGATTTGCCCAGTGATGGCGTCATCCTGGAAATTCATTTCTTGCAAACTCACCGGCTACAATTCGTAAATTGCAATATGTGTCGTAAAGTAATTAACTAATACGTTCATTACTCAATGTTTGTTAATTAGTTGAATATGTGTTTCAATTTCTCTTGCTACTAATGTCCGCCTCTTCGAATAACCCAGCTCAACGATAAGAATTATGCTATCTGCTACAGGCAATTTTTAAAAATGCCATACAGCTTAATTTTGAACATCCGGTGTATATCGTCAGTGCATGTATTTCGGAGGCCTCAACGAGCTCGTAAATAAAGCGTTGGCAGCGCGAAAGAGCCGTACATGAGAGTTATAAGGATCTGCCTGATACATGGCCCATACCCGCTATACAAGATGAGCTAGAACTGTTGGCAACCTCGAAAGCGTCGACCGCTTCGATGCAAACAGTGGCGTCGCAAGACTGGCGCCAGTTATAGTTTTAGTGCGAAGCGTTCTTCTCCAAGTCAAGCCAGCTTTTTTTTTTTTTGTAGTGTATCTGCAGTCAAGGATGCGAAGTAGCTGACGCTTCGATTGGCAACTGCTCGCAGGACGACGGCGGAGAACCAGCCAATCGCGTTGAGAGTGAGCGGTGTCGACGCGCGGCCTTGATGCGCGGCGCGACGTGAGCGTCAAGTTTCGCTCTGGCGCCATCGTGTTCCTGCGTAGCGTCCTTTTAGAGGCCATCGTATTAGGTATAGCAAGAGACGCGAACGAGCGTCACGCTGGTTTAGCTGGTTCGGTTTTCTTGTCGCCGTCTTAAAACAAATGTAGGTAGATCACAACGCATTGTAGACAAGGGATGACAACAGAAACGAGATACAAAGGGCGCTGTGAGAAGCTCGGTTTATGCTAGTACGTCTACTTCGCACTCGAGAATTCAGCGCGCAAATGGTATGTGAACCACGAATCTTCTCTGACGAGTTGGCAGGAATTTCGGCTATAGCTCCGCCACACCTACAGCAGTGTCGAAGAAAGTTCATCGAAGTCTCGGCTGTTTCGTCGAGCGGATCCCCCCATGTCCGAGGAGAAGAAGGTGCGGATCTTGATGCATCAAGTCAAAAAGCAACTCTTTGCTGGTCTTGAGCGTAATCCTCCTGCCACTGTAGCGAGTTCCTTCGTGAGGCAACCACCATGGAGAGGATGCTTCGGCAACGGTCGTCGCAGTATGAGCGTCTCACAGCCACGTACACAGACCTCACACACAGTACACAGTCTCACAGACCTCGTACAGCGTCGTACAGATGAGGGAAGAACTCCAAAAGTTGCAAGCAGCGTGACCCCAGCCGAATGTGACGGCAATTACAGATGTGGTTCGTGACGAGATCCGGCAGGTAATGCAACCTATCCCACCCCCCTTGATCACTTATGCCGAAGCAATGCGTGCGCCAGCGCCAACTACAGTCCGCTTCTCGTCTCCGACGGGACAGCCAGCACCGCGGTTTCCAAGCGTTGCAACTGCGCGTGCGTCTACATACAGTGGCCCACGACTGAACATGAGAAAGGCGAATGTGTGGCGCACGGCCGACAATCATCCACTGTGTTTCCACTGATAAAACTATTATTCGAATTATCTCCCCAGGATTTGCTTAATCTTATAAATTTCTCGATTAAAAATGCATGTATTCATCCAGATTGGAAGGTTGCCAAAATAATTCCGCTACTCAAAAAGCCGGGTGATGGATATACAATAGATAACATTAGACCTATTTCTCTGACCTCAAATCTCGTAAAATTTTTCGAGAGAGTTCTGTATGGTCGCATCGATAGGTGGATAGGCGAGAACCAAATATTAGGTGATTCTCAAACAGGATTCAGGCCCGGCTGCTCAATTTGGTGTGCTCATGTTGACTTGGAGAGTCGAGTTCAACGCGCTCGCCGCAACAACCAGTACGCTGCCTTAGTCACATTAGACATTGCGAAGGCGTATGACAGGATCGATCACAGTACCTTAATCAACAGACTCGAAAGTGTGAGTCTCCCACAGTATATAATTGCATGGATTCAAAATTTTCTAAGCGGACGTACATTTTATTGCTATCAAAACACAGGCACACACATCTTCTCACATTTACAAACAGACAAGGGGCGTTCCTCAAGGTGCAGTACTTTCCCCCGTATTATTTAATATTTTACTAAATCACTCCCCGACACATCATGACGTACAGGTATACGTATACGCTGATGATATCGCATTTTTCTCAGTATCAAATGACATTCATAGCTTATATAAAATTTTGCAATTGTATTTGAATCAGATTGAAATTTGGCTAAAAGAAATACAAATGTAGCTAAATGTCAGCAAAAGTGCAATCATTGTTTTTCCCCTAACTTTTCCTATCCGAATAACACTGTCGTATGGCCGACAGTGTTATTTCCGCAGGTGCAATCTTTAAAATATCTGGGAATGATTCACACAGAAAAGCTTAATTGGAAGACACACATCGAATACATCGCATCTAAAGGAGCTCTCGCAGTTGGTTTATTACGAAGAGTCAGCAGCAATCGTTTTGGAATGCGCAGGGAGACCTTGCCGATGATTTATTGTATGTATGTCCGCCCCATTCTAGAGTTTGGATGCGTGTTATTTTCTGGAGGCCCTACTTATAAATTACGCCCTCTGGTTCTTTTAGAACGCGAATCACTACGTCTATGTCTCGGCCTTCCAAAATATGTAGCGAATAATATTCTTTATCGTGAAACTCACCTGCCTTCTCTTCAAACTCGTTTTCGTATACTGACAGTCCAAACGTTACTGAACATATATGCTTTCCCCAGAGACGCTCCTTCTATATGTTTATTAGAGAACCGACTGCATTCTTTGAGAATCAATGGTCCAGACTGCATTGTCCCCAGGTAGTTTTTGTGCAGAAACTATTAGAGCCATTAGAAATATCAATCTGTGATGTGGATTTTCAAAATTTCCCTACTGTGACAGTAAGCGTTGAATTCGATGATATATTTCCTAATAATGCTAAACTCCTGCCTATTCGATACTTAAATAGTTTGCTAGATGACCACCTCGAGAACCTCCAAATAAATGCAGTAATAGCCACAGATGCTTCTGTCAGTGAAGAGAAGGCAGGAGTGGGTATTTTTTCGGCATCATTAAATTGGTCTTTCTCCCTTAGACTACCCGACTTTACGCCAATATTTCAGGCGGAGTTATTAGCGATCATCCTAGCTCTACGAAAACTTCCCACATCTATTACTTCAGCCGTAATCTTAACCGACTTCTTGTCTGTTTGCTCCGCTTTATCAGTGCCCAATTCATCTATCATTCTCTGAGAATTTCATTCATCCATCCCCCAACATTTACACCTTATCCATCTGGTAGTGGTGCCAGGGCACGTGGGGCTCACTTTAAACGAATCTGCAGACGCACTAGCAGCGGCATCTCTTAACGGCCCGGTACTGAGGATCCTAAGAACTTCGGCATACGTCACTTCTGCGAGATTTAAAAAATTTTCTGTCCACGAAGAACATGCCAAATCATGTGTACTCAATAACACCGATTTTCAACACCTTAGGTTTCCTTGGCACAGCAGATGGTGTTCAACAAGAAAATTTCAAGAGTCGTTTACTAGAATGCGTTGCCGAATATCAAGGCTTAATTTCTATACCAATAGGTCTGGTTTGGCGCCTTCCCCTCAATGTTTTTATTGCAATAAACCCGAAACTATGGACCATTTCTTTAGAGAATGTCGTAGGTTCACCATGCATAGAAAACGACTTCTAGAAGGTCCCCTCCGCCAACTTGGGTTGACCATTACGCTACCTAACATTCCATCTCTGGGGGCGTCGGCACTAGGACACTGTAATAGGAACGTATGTGATGCCATATTTAATTTTGTAATGGAAACAAGGAGACTGCCATGCAAATTTTTTTTCACAAGACAGCAAAAATATTTGCTTCAAATTTTAAGATGCTATAGCATGAAAATGAATATTATCGATTATAATTCATTTATTATCTCATTCATAAGTAAGAAAATCTCACTTAGGTATCCTTCATTTTTCTTCCCACTGCCTCCCGATTCATGGCCAATCCCCCGTAGTGGTTTGTGCTCATAGGCGTATCTACCGGGGGGGCAGGGGGGGGCACTTGCCCCCCCCCCACTCTCAAAAGTGTGTGTGGGGGGGGGGGGACAAAGTATGCCATTTGCCCCCCCCCCCCCCCACTTTCGAAAGCGGGCACTTTCAGCTACACACTGGAAAGTTCAACAAAACTACAGCTCAAGCAATTTTTTTTTGCGTAATAGACTCACCACGTTAGTAATGCTTTCCTTTGTTACGTATACCCCGTTTGGGCAGCGAGTATTGTGCCTCCTCCTGACGCGCTGTAGCGGGCGACGCGCGAGATTCGCCATACACGCTTGCATTGCGCAGAAGTCCTGCCGCTGGACAGTTCCCGCAGTTACAAATTACCGCCTAACCATACTTGAAAAAACAAAACAATCAGCTTGATATATTTAACCTTCGGGTGAGGGGAGAGGTCTGGATAAAGTATTTTAATCAGCCGCTCTCAACGATGGGTGTGCCTTACTGCATGAAATAGTTGGATTATCAAATGCTGAAACTATTGAATCTCCATCCAGTGATAGTCTACGTAGCGTTGCAGTATAAGTACATATCTTATCACCATCAAAAATCTAATCAAACCACTTACAGGTCTAACTGCCGAATTTCGTAGTGTAATCACGACTTATTGTATATTTATTTATTTATTTATTTATTTATTTATTTATTTATTTATTTATTTATTTATTTATTTATTTATTTATTTATTTATTCACCATACCTCAAAGGTCCCAGAACGGGACATTAGATGAGGGGTGGGCACGTTGAAAAATGGCGGGGGACAGGTTAGGTGGCGTGACTTGAAAGGTGGTCTTCAATAGCAGCTTTGAAACGGGAATTCATGTCGGTGATGAGGGCGATGTCAGAAATTCCATTCTTGGGCTGCGTGCGGAAAACAATAATGCGGATACGTTGTGGGATGGGCGCGTGGTAGATACACAGTATTGGGATGCGTATAACGGGAGAAATGATTCGCTGGAATGATGATTTGGCTACCTGCGGACAGCGAATGAAAGAACCTAAAAAATAAGAAAGATGAGCACTTTTGCGGCGGGAGGTGAGCGAGGGAAGACACAACCGGGATTTTAAGGCTGAGACACTTGTATTATAGGAGTAGTCAGAGAGAGTGAACCTGGCAGCACGGCTCTGAACCGATTCAATGGAATTAATCCTATTAACGTGGTGGTTGTCATGGATAGCACTGGCATATTCGAGTTTAGAACGGATTAGGGTTTTATATGCAAGTTCATTTATTCATGATACCTCAAAGGTCCCAGAACGGGACATTACATGAGGGTCTGCGAAGTGGTATGTTCGTGAAAGTGACCTCGGTCGAACGTGCAGAGCCATTTCAGTGCCAATAGAACACTTAACTGAATTTTTTCTAAAGGCCTGTGTCACTTCTGCTTTTATCGATTTCATTTTCAGGCCGTTTCTGAATAAGGGCTACCCTACTACTTGTTTGCCGGCAGGAGCAAGAACAGCAGATATTTTATATTTTGAAGAAATGAAGACCACCTTATTGTGACGTGTTACGAAAACTTGAACTGCGGTGGTTGCTTACGTACTCGAAAAACCGATACTGAATACTCGCTCTCCCCCAGTTTTTATGCTTTATACACGGCATTTAGTTGTTGATCCCGGTATGCTCAGTAAACTATGCGGGCCACGGTGTTAATATTTATTCGAAGTACGAAACAATATCCTGAGTGACGAGCGATAAATGTTTTTTTTTTTCTGTGTAGGTTCATTGCAAGCCTTTGTAGAAAGTTACATATCGAAGTGTTCCAGGGTGCCATACCACCGCTTTCCCCGACTCCTAAAACAATTGCATGAGATATAGACTTGAAATTCCATGAAAATAGGGAGAACTTTAAGCGCAATGCGTTGCGAAAATCTCACTTTCCTGCTTTAAATGCAAGTGTTGCAGATAATTACTAAACCCTTGTTTTCCCATTTGTTCCCGGGCACCATACGGGATGCGTATAGGTTGCTTCTCCGGTGTCCTCGGTGAGCTAAACAAGGCATCTTGTTTATATCTGGGGATAATAAAATTTTCTGACGAAGTAATATGTGTATATTGATGAATTTCTGCTTTTTAAAATTTCCAGCAAGAACTGCTTCAAAGCATTACATGGGGACAATGTTTAAAACGGAACACTAATATACGGGTAACTTTTCAAAGTATGCAATGTAATTACAGGAAACTTAAACATTTAGTGCAACTGCCCGAAAAAAAAAAAAGCAGCTTCACTAAAAATCGGGTTGTAATTCACCAAGTTCGCACACCTCTGCCGTCTGTTTCTTTTCAGTATTGAGAGTAATTTATGTTGATTATACTTCGTCCTGTATAACCTCGACAGTACTATTACCTTAACTAGCGATACATTTATGCTGTAGACTTAAACACCAAGTAAAATTCTTTGTTTAATTAGTAAAATTGACTGCAACAAATGTGCATTTTTTTGTGTGTGTGTGTGAGCTGCACTGCTGCTACTAGGTTGGATCAGGGACCTCTGGGCACTCAATGCCATGTGTCCCTGTTTCACATATAGATTTTATAGTGACAAGAAATAAGTGCAAATTCAAATAATTTTTCGAACCTCGATGGTTCACCATGTGTTATTGAGGAATAGGTCTACTGGTACAAACAAAAAAACCTCACAGATGCATTTCCACGCTTTGTATCTTATTATAATAGTAGTTAAATATATCTATATTATATATAATATATATAATATATATATATATAGATAGTTATATGTGTGTGTGTGGTGTGTGTGTGTGTGTGTGTGTGTGTGGTGTGTGTGTGTGTGTGTGTGTGTGGGTGTGTGTGTGTGGTGTGTGTGTGTGTGTGTGTGTGTGTGTTGTGTGTGTGTGTGTGTGTGTGTGTGTTGTGTGTGTGTGTGTGTGTGGTGTCGTGTGGTGTGTGTGTGTGGTGTGTGGTGTGGGTATTGTGTGTGTGTGTGTGTGTGTGTGTGTGTGTGTGTGTGTGTGTGTGTGTGTGTGTGTGTGTGTGTGTGTGTGTGTGTGTGTGTGTGTGGTGTGTGTGTGTGTTGTGTGTGTGTGGTGTGTGTGTGTGTGTGTGTGTGTGTGTGTGTGTGTGTGTGGTGTGTGTGGTGTGTGTGTGTGTGTGTGTGGTGTGTGGTGTGTGTGTGTGTGTGTGTGTGTGTGTGTGTGTGTGTGTGTGTGTGTGTGTGTGTGTGTGTTGTGTGTGTGTGTGTGTGTGTGTGTGTGGTTGTGTGTGTGTGTGTGTGGTGTGTGTGTGTGTGTGGTGTGTGTGTGGTGTGTGTGTGTGTGTGACGCGAGCAGGAGGTTGCGGACGCAGAACAACATGGTCGCCCGAACACCGCCTTTCTTTCTTCGTCTTTTTCTCCTTTCATGCACAGACCATCTGTGCACCGTTACACGTTCCCCCTCGCCCCAAGAGAGCGCGAGCAACAAACATATGCGGAAGCAAGAGGACGCTGATAAATGAAAACAAAAAATGCGCAGTTAGTCCATTGTCCCAATATAGTTCTTCAACCACATCAACTTCATAGAAAGGTGTAGCTGTCCGGTAACTTTTCACATGGTTCTGGTGGACGAGGCTGACTGCAGCGTTCCGGACGACATATGGGTGCCCTGGTCGCAAATGAAAAAGGTTGAGGCACCATGTAACATCGGCCGAACGGCTTCTTCTGGACGTCTTTAGGGACCGAATGGTACATTGTCTGGCCTGTACTTGTTCCATGACTGCAATTTCTCATGTGCTGCTTGCCTCGGTCCTCTTGCCGCAACTGGTTGACATGTGCTGCATCTCGTTTGGAGGTCCGTTAGATGAGCTGGCTGGAAAATGGTCCGTGTCCTTTCCGTCGTACTGTGTGGCGTCGTCGTTGAGGTCTTCCGGGTAGGCCAAGACTTTATCGCTGATAAATACATCTTCGGTGACATTAATTTCTGGGAAAACGTCGTATTCGTTGAGTTCGCCTTGAGTTGAGTGGGCTTGCTCGTTGACGTCTTTCTTGTTGTCGCATCTGTGCTATCGGTGACGCTCTTTGTCGTCGTCTATTTCGAAGTTGTCGTCGGGGTCGTTGAAGTTGTTCTTGAAGTTGCTGAAGTTGATCTTTGGAATGTTGTTGCGACAGTTGTTGAGGTAGCGTATCTATCGGAACATGCCTTTGATTGCTTGCGCAAATTAACGTGGAGATGAATGTGTAGCTTGTACACTACTCCTGTTTGTGATACTTGTCTGTTGGCGAGTGCAGTGTGCCAGGCTTCTCAGAAGACTCTTCAAAGGCTGCTGCGACGTCATTCAGATTGGACGCTTCTGTAATCTGACAGTGTGTGATGCTGCTTGGCAGGTGTGATGCTTCTGCAGTGGCAATCGTTTGTTGAGCGTTAGTACGCACACGAAAGCATGAGAATCGCGAAGCAGCTTGACCTTCAAATGTATGTGGCTCTAAATTGTCTTCGCCTTGAAAGGTACGTGCATTGGTGCTGTTGCTGTTATTCTGATTTCGTGTTGGCGGTAAGCAAGTTGGCTTCATTTCACCAGAAGAAGTGATTGTTGTTGTATCTTCTCGCTTCGTGTTGCTGATACAGAAGTTTGTGTCTATGCAGTTTAGAATTTCTGGTGGATCATTGCTGGGTGGTGTCACAGCGGGTGTGGCTTGACGTTGTTCTTCCAAAGAAAGGTCGTCTGCCTGCGATGTCCTGACGTCGTGCTCAATTGCGTAGAGCATGCACTGCTGCCTAATGTTCATAGAAGAGTTGTGTGACTTGAAAGTGCGTAATGGCCAGCGCATTATATATGAGTGATGGAATGCGTCAGAATCTTCAACGGTGACATGAGCACTGCAGCGTGCTGAAGGCGTACGTATGGTTGAATGATGTGCCGTTGTCAAACCTGGTTCAGAGTTGGGTTTCGAAGCAACGAATTCGCGTGCATTTCGCTTAGTGCGCAATGGCTTTTCGTTTACTGGGAATGTCAAGTTGATGCTATGCGTGCGATTTCGTGTCCTCTTCGCGGGAAAATCACGACAAGGAAAAGTCGCCGACGACCTTCTCATATGAGCCTGTTCATTTGTGCAACATTGCGACTGTGCGTAACTGCATTCAAATTCCTGCTGCTAGTGAATGATGCAGGGGTCTTCATCATATTCTTTGAAGCGACTGATCATTTCATCTTTGATTTCTTTCCATGATTCTTTATATTCAAATATGTGGGTAAGGTAGAACCGAAATGCCTCACCGGTCAGGTATTCATCGAAGCTGGCGATCATCTCCCGTTCTGACCATGATGCAGTGGTTGCGTGGACCTCGTAGAAGCGGAACCAGTCTTCCATGGGCCCATCGTCCCGCTGATCCAGCGTACTTGGGGACGTCCAAGGCTTCCGATGGTGTGGTCATGATGCTGGTCGGTGTCGGTGGTAGATCTCTGCGATTCGGGCTCACGGCGTGGTGTTTAATAATTGCATGATGATGTGAGCGCGATGCGGTGGCTGCAAGGTCTTTATCCTGTCGACTAGTGTGTCGCGAGCTGGAGGTTGCGGACGTAGAACAACATGGTCGCCCGAACACTGCCTTTGTTTTCTTCGTCTTTTTCTACTTTCATGCACGGACCATCTGTGCACCGTTACATATATATATATATATATATATATATATATATATATATATATATATATATAGAGAGAGAGAGAGAGAGAGAGAGAGAGAGAGAGAGAGAGAGAGAGAGAGAGTCAGATCTGTGGTTTGCCCCCCCCCCCCCCCCCCACTCGAGAAATAGTTGGTACGCCTCTGTTTGTGCTATTTCTATAGGCACCAAACCAAACCAAACCAAACTGTGGGGAAGCTGGTCACTTCTACCGTGACTGTACGTTCCGCCAAATGGGTCTCCGCGGCTTTCAGCGGACGCGCGTTGCCCGCGCTACGGTGAGCGCCCTCAGGAAATCAAAGCGCATCTGGCAGGACATCCTCTCCTTGCGGTTCCACAGCGATGGCAGTCTCGATCAACTGCTCCTAGGTGCTTTGTGCCCCCTTGCCGCAACAATACCTCCTTCGATTCCGTCGGCCGCAGTGACTCCAGCCAATCTCGGAGAAACTAGGCACAGCGACCTGCGGGGGTGAGGCCGCTGTCTGTGAAACTGTCCAATTTCCTCCCTCGACGCAACGTGTGACCGAAGAGCAACCGGCAAGCGACCAACCACTTCCCCGACATCTCACTTGATACCAAAGTTTCCGCTTACATTACCGTTTGTATTGATGGCCATCAAGTAACTACTCTCGTCGACACCAGTGCCGAATACTCTGTTCTCATTGGTACATTCGCAGCTGCACTGCGGAAGGTTACGACGCCTTCGAAAGTCCCCCAGCTGCGCACAGCCGCTGGTCATCTTGTAACAACCAACAGGGCGATGCACGGCCAGAATTCAAATCCGCAATTCTACATTTATTGGCTCTTTCGTCGCACTTCCTCATTGTTCGCGGGAAATAATCTTGTGGATGGAGTTTTCTTCGGGAATATCAAGCCGTCATCAATTTGCGGGACCTACTTGTCACATTCTCTAGCCACCGTACCGTACCACCGTATGAATGCCCCTCAGAACGAACAGCATTGCGTGTCGTTGATCGCACAGTTAGAGTACCACCACGGAGCAGCTACCAACACAAATGAGTATATGCGTTGTCGTCGAGAGTGAGTCCGATCAAAATGTCCCCGGAATCGCCCAAGGGAACGTTTCCGTCCTTCAGTGGGTCGACGGCTGGGCGTCGGAAGAGGTATTGTGAAACTCCACCGCAAGCAAGCGGCTATCATGGTCACGAATTTCAGTGGTGAGTTCCAGAATTTGGTTCGCGCAGTATTTCAAGCACCTCGATGCATCAAAAGACTGTGCGTCTTTGACAGAATTGTCGGTGAGCAGTACTCATGACGTCAAGGTCGTCAGTGCCATTGATGTGGGCCCGCACCTGCCGCCGGCGCAGAAGGAGAGCCTCCTCATCTTTTGCACTCGTTCAAAGATTGTTTTGATTCCACTTCCAGCGTAACAGAGACTCCGCTCACGAAACACTGCATTATCACTGAGCGGACTGTGAGACCCGTGCACCAACATGTCTACCGGGTTTCCCAGAAGGAGCATGATGCCATTCGTAACCAAGTCAAACAGGTGCTCGAAGACGACATTATACAACCTTCCACTAGTCCGTGGGCATCACCGGTTGTGTTGGCGAAAAAGAAAGACGGCAGCCTACGGATCTGCGTGGATTACCGCAAACTCAACCATGTCACAAAAAAGACGTTTATCCGTTGCCCCGCATCGATGACTCCTTAGATCGCCTCGCATGCTTGCTATTTTCGTCCGTGGACTTGCGCAGGGGCAACTGGCAAATTGAAGTGTATGAGCGCGACCGCGAAAAGACTGCGTTTTAAAGTGAAGCTTTTGTGCGTATGGCACGTGCTGTGTTTGCTTTCCTTTGCAATAAAGATGCATGTGCTTTGCTGCGGAGGTCGCACGCTGGGTTGTGATAGCCTAAACATTACAATAGTCCATAGCCTGAAGAAAGCGCTTGCAGCTGGCGTCTCAACAGGGTGGTGGCCACGCATGCAGACGGCGCACGTAAACACGCGATAGCGAAATGGCTCCAAAGCGTGCCCTCAGCGTCCAGGCCCGAAAGAAGCGTCGCGCACGACAGGAGCGTCTTCGCTACGCAGCGAAACGTGGTGCAGACCGCGAATGTATGTATGCAATGCATACATACAATTATAATAATTAACTGAATTACGTACAGCCCCATTAATGTTTACCACTTCTGCTATGATGCGATCTGCCATGTGAGACAATTATAATGCTCACCCTCTCAGAGGTTATGGACAATGACGCACAACAACGCCTCAAGCAAACACGTCTTCCTGTGTGTTGTGTGGACTACGCAGCAAGCAGCACTTGTGCACGCAAGGTAACGTTTAACATCTCACCACTCTCATAGTGGACTAAACGCTTAAGAAACTACACATTCGCCGCCAACATCACCGCTAATTATCGTGAACCAAAGCAAACAAGATAAAAAGCTTCCCTTGCATAGATTTCCACAGTGTGTGGCATCCGCATATTTCATTACACCTGACGGTCTGTATGAGTTTAAGGTCCTCCCATTCGGCTTGTGTTTTGAGCCCGCGACCTTTCAACGAATGATGGACACTGTCTTATCTAGCCTAAAGTGGCAATCTGGTCTCGTGTATTTAGATGACGTCGTAGTCTTCTCTATACGACATTTGAACAAAGCATGGAGCGACTTAAAACCGTCCTTCAAGCCATCCGAACCGCTGGTCTCTCCCTTAAACCTGAAAAATGCCACTTCGCCTGCGACGAACTCAAATTCTTTGGCCACGTCGTCAGTAACGCAGGAATTACACCCAATCCAGAGAAAACTACGGCTGCTGCCTATTTCCCGACGCCTACATACAAGCAGAAAGTCCGACGCTTTCTGGGACTTCGCGCCTACTACCGTCGCTTCGTTGAGAATTTTTCACACCTGAACCACTAACTCAGCTTACGAAGTACGAAGTCTCTTTTGTTTGGGCACAAGAACAGCAAGATGCCTTTTGCGAGCTGCAGACCCACCTCCAGCCTCCTCCAATTCTGGGCCACGTTGACGCTGATGGAGATGCAGAACTACACACGGATGCAAGCAACGTTGGCATTGGGGCTATTCTTGTGCAGCTACAGCAAGGTGTCGAACGGTTTACTGCGTACGCCAGCCGCACTTGATCATCTGCGGAGGAAAATTGTTCTACTACAGAAAAGGAGTGTTTGGCCGTCGTGTGGGCCATTACAAAGTTTCGACCTTACCTATATACGGCCGGCCTTTCCGTGTGGTAAGCGACAACCATTCTCTGTGTTGGCTGGCGAAGGTAAAAGATCCCTCAGGACGCCTAGCAGATGGAGTCTTCGATTGCAAGAATTTGATGTCACAATTGTGCGCAAGTCATGGCAGAAACGTAGTGACGCGGAGTGCCTGTCTCACGCTCCCATCGGCGCTGACAGTACCGATATTGAAGAGGACTGCTGGGCGAAACTGCGACATTTTATTGCGATAGCAATTATATGGACACTCCAAAGCAGATTTCTGCCGTCGGCGTCGCCGTCGCCATCGCCGTGAGGTTCCGTATGACGTCAATGGAGATGAAATCGTCGCCGCGCGCCACCGAACGCTGTATGTGCGAGTGAAAGGGCGCGAGGGACGCGCGCTTTCACGGGGAGTGAACGCACGGCGGAGAACAAACGCGCGTTCTGTGCCGTGCTCCCTTAAGGGCTGCAGAATTAGGCGTCTCTTTCCTCCTTTACAATCACCATATATGTAGAGCAAACGCGCCTTCTTGTGACGCACGAAAGGCCGCGGGGGGGGGGGGGGGGGGGGGGAAGGGAGGCGACGTTTAGCTGCGGCACCAAGTGCCTATTTATATCAAAGGCTCCGGCAACAGTCACCAACGCTGCACGCGTTTTGAGCGAACTCGGGCAAAACGCTGACGGCGTCGACAACAGTTCTGCGTGTTGCCGGCGCTGCTGCATGTCCAAGTTTATACAGCTCATAAAGCTAATATCATTACTCCGTATAGCTCTCTACTAAGTTGCTATCGCAATTGATGCTTCGCCTTTCGGGTGAAACTGCGACAACTTTTTTTTTTTATCTAGCCCAACAGCAACGAGAACTCTTCAAGCTTTGACCACTCATTGACTACCTTGAGGGACGCACCTCACAACCTCCTCGATAATTCGCACATCACGTGTCATCGTTCTGCCTCCGCGACGACGTGCTTTACAAGTACAATTTCCAGCCAAATGACACCAGCTATACATCCTTGTTGTCCCCTCAGCGCTCCGCGAGTTGATTTTACGCGCCTGTCATGACTAACCTTCTTCGGGCCACTTGGGCTTTACACGCACATAGACCAGAATTCGCCAGAAGTAATGTCGGACTAAATTATCGAAGACTGTGGAGCTCTATGTGAACGCAGTGCAGTGCAGATATGCAGTGCCCTAGACTTTACATACAGTGGTTTAACTTTATAAACAAAGCGGTTTGCAAGAGGACCACAGCCATATTGGCCGCTGAAGACTATTATGTCATCACCCGATCGGTGACAGAGTGGTCAAGGATCGCGACGTTGTCTGGTCGGTAGGCGGCAGGTTCGAGATTAGTGTTGTGGCAGGGTGGCTTCATAGTCACCCTGATTCGGGTGACTATGAAGCCACCCTGCCAGAACACTAATCTCGAACCTGTTCGCTGGGTGGACTGCGGTAGTGTGGCCCCGGTTAGCCGCCGACGCATCCTCGTCCAAAGTGAAGGCGAGGGTTCGTCGTGGTCACGGTCACCGCTCGCCCGCGCTGCCGGCTCTTGCAGGCGGGAAGGGGCGGCTGCAGACGACGGGGGGATGACCGTCTGCAGGCGGGTTGGCCACGGTCCACTTTGTTTTGTTTTGTTTGTTTTTCTTCGCAGCAACAGCGGTTTTTTTAATTAATGAATGAGTGAATGAATGTTTATTTTGATATTGAATACAATTTCAAGAAAGGTGCAGGAGCAAAAAGCGCGCAGCGCCTGACAGGGGCCTCTGTACCTGCAACATATTGTCGCAACGTCAGAAACAGAGGTCGCACAGCCCTGATCAAGAGGAATAGCAGGAGGTCGCCTTTTTAATACAGCGCGCTGCCGCGACTTCTTCTTCACCGCGCCTTGATAGAAACGCGCGTGCCTGCTCGCATATTCCTCCTCTTCATCAGAGTACAGGCGCGGCATTTGCTTCCCTCCCAAGGAAGCATCGTCCCGATGCGTAACTTAAGCATATGAGGGCGGCGTACAAATGGCACAGAGTAAGACACGCAAAACAAAACCACAAAAAACAACAGAAAAGAACAAACGAAACTTAGTTCGACAGATACGGCTTCATCCGCACCACATGCACCACTTCGGGTAAGTGCTTGCGGCGACTGGAGTTACTCTCACTGTCAGGAACGACCTCGTAGGTCACGTCGCTCAGGCGTCGAATCACTCTGTATGGCCCAAAGTACCGTCTTAGCAGTTTTTCAGAAAGTCCACGACGGCGTATGGGTATCCAAACCCATACTTTATCGCCGGGAGTGTAGATAACGGACCTGTGTCGAAGATCGTACCGTTTTGCATCTTGGCCTTGCTGATAGCAGATACGTACGCGGGCAAGCTGTCTAGCTTCTTCGGTGCGCTGAGTAAATTCGACAACGTCGGTAGGTATGTCGTCACACTCGTGAGGCAGCATGGCATCCAACGTCGTCGTGGCTTCGCGATCGTGGACCAAGCTGAAGGGCGTCATTCGAGTAGTTTCTTGTCGAGCGGTATTGTATGCGAAAGTTACGTAAGGCAAAATCTGATCCCAGTTCTTGTGTTCCACGTCGACGTACATGCATAGCATGTCTGCGAGGGTCTTATTAAGCCGCTCGGTCAGTCCGTTGGTCTGGGGTGATATGCGGTTGTTTTCCGGTGGTTTGTACCACTTAGTGTGAGAACCGAGTCAAGAAGTTCTGCAGTGAAGGCAGTTCCCCTGTCTGTGATGACTACTTTTGGGGCACCGTGCCGAAGGACGACGTTCTCGATGAAAAAATGAGCCGCTTCGGCTGCTGTGCCCCGCTGCGTAGCTTTAGTCTCCGCGTAGCGCGTCAGGTAATCGGTTGCGACAATGATCCATTTGTTGCCGGCTGTAGAAGTTGGAAATGGGCCCAGGAAATCCATTCCAACTTGGGTGAAAGGCTGTCCTGGTACCTCGACTGGATGTAAGAGACCTGCAGGCTTGCCGGGAGGTGCTTTGCGTCTTTGGCAGTCGGCGCATGTTTGTACATGATGTTTCACAGCAGCGGGTAGCTTTGGCCAATAGTACTTGCGTCGGAGTCGGGACAGTGTTCTCGTGTAGCCTAGATGACCTGAGGTGGCTTCATTGTGGCATGCTGTTAGTATTTCTTTGCGAAGTGATATCGGTACGACAAGCAGGTACGTGCTGCCGCTGGCAGAAAAGTTCTTTTTATAGAGAACATCATTTCGCAGACAAAACGACGGCAGTCCCCTGGCATAGAGTCGCGGGACGTCTGTACTTCGGCCTTCCAAGAAATTAATGAGTGGGAGCAGCTCTGGGTCGTGGCGCTGCTCCTGTGAAATGGTGACGGCGTCGACGACTCCCAAAAATGCAGCGTCAACGTCCGCGTCATCGGTACCTGCGGGCTCTACGGGTGACCGCGAAAGGCAGTCGGCGTCGGTGTGCCTTTTCCCTGATTTGTAAATGATGGTCATGTCGAACTCCTGAAGCCTAAGACTCCAGCGCGCCAAACGGCCAGATGGATCTTTCAAGTTAGTCAACCAACAAAGAGAATGATGATCGCTGACAACCTTGAATGAACGGCCGTACAAATATGGGCGAAATTTGGTAACCGCCCACACCACGGCGAGGCATTCCTTCTCGGTAGTCGAGTAGTTTTCCTCCGTACGAGAGAGTGTTCGACTGGCGTAAGCGATTACTTTTTCGAAGCCGTCTTGCCACTGCACCAGTACGGCCCCCAGACCAACATTGCTCGCATCGGTGTGAAGTTCTGTAGGGGCTTCCAGGTCAAAGTGCGCAAGAACTGGAGGCGTTTGCAGGCGCTGGCGTAGTTCGTCAAATGCTATTTGCTCATTTTCACCCCACAGGAAGGGAACATCGTCTCGTGTAAGGCGTGTTAACGGGGCAGCAATACGAGAGAAGTTCGCAATGAACCGCCGGTAATAGGCGCACAGCCCCAGGAAGCGCCTCACTGCCTTCTTGTCGGGTGGTGTGGGGAACTTTGCCTACAGCGTCTATTTTATCTGGGTCCGGTCGTACACCCTCGTGACTGACGACGTGGCCGAGGAAGCACAGTTCACTGAAGCCAAAATGACATTTCTCGGGCTTTAACGTCAGGCCAGCTGAGCGTATGGCTTGAAGAACAGTGAGTAACCGGCTTAGGTGCTCCTCGAATGTAGCCGAGAACACTATGACGTCGTCTAAATAGACCAAGCAAGTTTGCCACTTCAGGCCTGATAGTACGGTGTCCATTAAACGCTGAAAAGTGGCTGGCGCTGAGCACAGACCGAAAGGAAGTACCTTAAATTCGTAAAGACCGTCGGGGGTCACGAAGGCCGTTTTCTCACGATCTCTCTCATCGACCTCTATCTGCCAATACCCGCTTCGTAGGTCCATTGATGAAAAATAACGTGCATGCCGCAGCCTGTCCAGCGAATAGTCTAATGCGTGGCAGCGGGTAGACGTCTTTCTTCGTGACTTGGTTTAATTTGCGGTAATCGATGCAGAAGCGCAAGCTGCCGTCTTTCTTTTTGACCAAGACCACGGGTGAAGCCCAGGGACTGTTCGAAGGCTGGATCACGTCATCCTCGAGCATCTTGGTCACTTGCTTTTGAATCTCTTCACGTTCCTTTGGAGCAATAATGCGTTCCAAGGTAGTAACAAGTGCATGGCGGCCATTTACGTATTGGGAGCACTGATGCGTGTATAAAAAATAGTCCAAGGTCGAGTTGATTTCTAATATGGATTTTGCAGCATGACAAGAGTTAATATAGGAGTACAAAGTATTAGCATGTTCTGTGTGGTTTCTAGATTTTGTCCTCGTTTTTTGTCCATTATTAAATGCAAATTCCCAGAGTAGACCAGTGACTCTTGATAAATAACCATAAATATTTATGCTGGATCTTTTTTCTGGTGCAGTAGAGGTTTTTAGGGTAGTTATAGGGATATTTGGGATTTCGCCACAATATGCAAGCATCACTTACAGTAGCTTGTTTCATGCTGTTTTGTCTGGGGACGTCGTCACACGCGGGCGTCGGTGCCACGGTGTAAAGCCACAAATCAGACGTACGCGTTGGAAAGCGTCCGCACGTGCCGCGCTCACTCGACGTCACGTCGCGTCCGATTGAGGAAGTGGGCGCGCACCAAACGATGCCGCGCGTCCCTGCGCGTTTCGTCGCGGCTGCCATGCTCACCTATCAAGCGCGCGTAACGACGAACACAAAGCACGCAGCTTGCCTGGGCTTACCTGCACGCCGCGCGAAGAGTCGTACCGGAAGTCACGCTGGTTCGCCGTGGACACGTCATAGGCCTTCTGTGGTCACGTGAGGAGCGTCGCGCGGTCGACGTGGTGGCAGGTTCCGGCGCGGGCGTAAAAATTCTAGCAGTGGTAGGTGTCCACGCCGCACCGCGTCCACGCGCGACGCATCTCCGCGCCTGACGCCGTACGCGCCCAGGCGCGATGCGGCGCGTGCGGACGCTTTCCAGCGCGTACGTCAGGTTGGGGCTTAAGAAGAGAGAGGTGATCAGGCGGCGGCGCGAGGCGCGGTCACTTAGTGTGACTTTCACGCACGTCGCTGCCGAAAGGTGCAGCACCTGTTCTGGGGCCTACTTTTTCGCCGCTCGTTTTGCTCGCCCTTCTATGAGCGCGCTCGGAAGAGGTGCTTTATTTCGATGCATATATGCCATTCGTCTGCTTAAAGCGACTCTATGTGGTTGAAGGAACGTTCCTTTATATTTCTGCCGACATTCCGAGCTATATTTCGACTCGAGACCACATGAGTGATTTATTAATTGAAGACTCTAGCAGCTGTCACCTCAGCGTATGGCTGCACTAGGCTCTAATTTTAATATTTACGCGAAATACGGACAATATAATTGCACTAATAGTGCCAAAGTGAGCACAGTGTAACATGCATTCAGATGAGTGCTAGAGCACTAGATAAACCTCCACAGCTGCCAACATGTACAAGTCATATGTTGCTCAACCAACAAAGTGTCACGGCACAATTTGAGGGGTGCTATTATCGATTTCTGAATTGTGTTAGGAGTGCAATAGCCGGAGAAAACTGCATTCGCTGTCCTTATTTTGATCGTAAGAGAAGTAATGCCCAACATTATAAGCAGGTCGTTTATCTCGTTTAAGGAAACACGTAATTGTATACTTCAATGGTTACAACAAAAATTCAACGCAGAAAATTTATAGAAGTAACGCAGAAACACAACCAGCACATCATGTCTTTGTTCTCGTCAGCAGACGCGCACGGTTGCAAGCACGTTGCAAGCTTGAGCCGTATCGACGGTATCGACTATCCCACCGTCGATTGGTCCGCAGATGTTTGGCTTCGCGTTACCGTATCGATGGTATCGACAACCTGTTTTTCGCAGAGGTATACTTTGGTTCCCTGCTCGCGGGTTATTTTCTCTTCACGCATTTTGACAGGTAGCTGGGGAAGTTCGGAAAGATGGTTGGAACTGCATCTGATGAAAGGACCGCACGATGACTTGTGCTGGCCAGCACGACACCACCGTGCTCTGCAGACCACGTCTTGCTGACGTAACGACTGTCGAAATGTTTTTCGCAGACATGGTCAGTGAATCGGAGAACACATGCAGTCGCTACGACGAATGGCTTTTCGCCACGATTCCAGGCGAGCTTCTTCTTTGGCAGCGCTGAAGAGCGATACCGGCTCGTTGCAGGACACGTAGCCGCTATTGCAGCATTTGTGGTTCGTATCAAGAAACTATCATCATCAGCAATGAAGAAATAAATAATAGACATTAAACTTCCTTTCCTAGGCGGGATTCGTACCCGCGTACCCATGGTCCGAAGGCGAGCGTCGTAACCACTAGGCTATACAGCCACGCTCGCAGAGCGTGCATTTATGCGAACCATATGATTGCGTTCGAGCATCGTCGTCTTCGTTCACAGCTGGCGGGTTCGCACGCGCTCGTGCCAATGCTCTGCGAGGTGAAGAAGAGGTTTTGCGCGCTATGCTCGGGAGATATAAAAAAAGTGAGAGAGAGAGAGACGCATTCACGCAGCGGGTCTGCTGGAACGCGTTGTCGGCATTTCGACCAGCTTCGCTGTGTCTTGAGCTTTGCGCGGCCTAGTGCAAGCTTTCGGCTTTTTATTGCGATAGCAATTATATGGACACTTCAAACAGATTTCTGCCGTCGCCGTCGCTGTGAGGTTCCGTATAGAGAAAATCTTCGCCGCGCGCCGTACGCCCGAGCGGAAGCGTGCGGGGACGCGCGCTATCGCGGAGAGCGAACGCACTCAATCTCCCACGCGCAAGCAAGGAAGTGGAAAGCCAGCGCCGGAGGGAGCGGGAGGGGGGGGGGGCGCACTTCTACTCTGCCAACAAGCGGGAAGCCAGCGCCGGAGGGAGCGAGGGGGGGGGGGGGGGGGCGCACTTCTACTCTGCCATCAACCGCGCTCGTCACTCGTCGCTCGCGCGCACCGTCTCTTATCTCCACACGGCTCAGACCTTTATGCGCTGTGCATTAGCCGCTCAGTTTTCGTTGAAGCGATAGACCGCGCGTACCTTCGCCCGCTGCGGCGTATCTGCTTGCTGCCAGCGTTTTGACAGTCGTTGTCTGCAGTCATTCAGTGTGATCTATTCATGTTTGTTTGTGCGCGCTCACACCACGCTTGTTCATTCAGTTAGTAATAGTCGGGCCACATTTTCCAACGCACGCTACACATGCAATGCTGCCCGGATCGGCAGTGCAGCGCTCCAGGTGTGTCCGTTCGCACGCGCAGCCCACGGGAAGCCTTTCTCATCAACACCACCGTTTCACACGCGCCATCTCGTGGTCATCGAGTCTCTCTTCATGTCGGTCTACTTACGCCGCAGCACACCTGCTTACTTAATCAGCTCATGTTTACTACAATTCATATTGCTACCAAAGCCGCTCACCTTACTTCGTATGACATTGCTGTGTTGCTATCGCATTCATTGCTTCGCCCTTAGGGCGAAACTGTGACATTTTTTTGCCTATATTAAAGTACAATTACGCACTTCATGCAGCACCCACATGCGCAAAAGATTCAGACAGTGGATCAGAGCGCATCTCTGCAGTCGCCGTCGAAGGCAATCATTGAGACGGTCCCGAACATCGCTCTACACGCGGCAGCTAAGCTGCCGATCACCCAAGCAAGAAGCGTCGGCGATTTGATACCACGAAACGGCTTTTTAACTGGCCAGAAGGGGCAACAATTCGCAAGAAGTGCACCCAATGAGGCGTCTAAATAACGAAAAAGGGCATATCTTTAGGTATGGCTGTTTCAATGCTGAATGAGCTCGTAGATTACCCACGCTTGTGCCGCTGCTTCTTAGGAGCGCCAGCAGAATAGTGACCCGTAAAACGAGCAATCGCAGGGAATTGTGGGGCGCGCCATCTGCTAGCAGCTCCCGGTTCGACGGACGACGCGGCGGCGTCGGCGGCATGCCCGGCGCACGTGTTTTTCTACGCGGTTTCAACTGTAAGTCGTGTGAAGCTTTCTGTCCGCTTTGTCGATGAGCAATGTCGTACAATTTATGCAGCTGATTTATAGGTTTCAGTTCACTCTGGGCGCGACGATGATGAGACAAAAAAGGCAAGGATGCGCTTTTATTCATAAACGAACTCTAGTTTTCGTTTCGGCAGCCTTTTTTGTTTCTGCCATGTTTAGCTCTACGACATTTGCCGCTGCTTGGATGCACCGTGGCACCGTCACTGACTGCTCTACCTGTGGGTCAGTCAGACAGATGAAAAAGCTATCTTTATACCATAATTTATCAAGCGTATAGAAGCATTGCTTAGAAAATTGGGTGCTGAGGCGATGGCTATGGGAGCCTCGTAAATACTGCCCTGTGATCGTCGCTGCAACCGATTTCGTCAGTAATGACACAACTAGCCTAATTAAAAAATTAAGTGCCGAAAATGTTTGAAAACCGCACGCAGTCAACAGCATTTCTTGGTCGAAACTCGAGGTTCATTTGAAGTCGTACGTGGTTAGAAGTTTTCGCTTTTTTTTTGTCAAGCAGATCTGGAAATGGCCGTATCGCCGACATATTACGACTGCGCATCATCTGTATATGTTCAAGGAACTAAGGTGGGCTAGTTGGTTACGAGTATTATGTATGTATCTCGCTGTGCCCCGTTTAAATTTGCGCCGTAAAATCATGTTTCATAATACCTCTATATGTGCATGCGAGTATTGAAATAGTAATTGTTGCTTGAGTCAATGTTAGAGGAAGAAATATCTTGGGGAATCATTCCGTGTTGACCCTTACAAAGCTCATCGCCGTCTGATAAGTGCCACTGTAGGTTGATTGTTGATTTTCTTTTTGTTCACTGATGGTTCAGTTTTGGAAGTGGCAGCCATGCCTCTGATGCTTGTGCACAGCTGACTCAGCATGGGACCCTGCAAGGCAGTAGTTACATGCGTTCACCTTTACCGCTTGAATCTGCGCAGCCGACAATGGTTTTTCTGGGCGTCTGTAACCGGGTAATCTTTGTGTTTGACAAAGCGGGACTGCAAGCGCATCAATGGGCTTCAACGGAGAAGCGGTGGCGGCGGCTGCGCTGACTCGAACCGGAAACAGCTAGCAGACGGCGCATCCCAGAATCTCTCGCTCATTTAAGGCACCCTGAACACGTGCTGCCCCTAGCGGCGGCGCTCACTTCCGGTCACACGAAGTGGGCGCTCTCTCGCTCCAGCGCGAGCGCGCCGTCGAAGAACCTCTCTCTTCTAACACCGTGGTCGGTGCTCTCCGCGGGACTGACTCGCTGAAGGCTTCCCCTTTGGCTTCGGGGAAACGCCGCCGTCACGGGCAAACACGATGGCTGAGACGTACGACCTTTTACGGGACCGCACCTGGGAATGACTAGGATGTCAGAATTTGTTCTATTTATTTGTATATACTGTTGGCCTTTCGGCCGTTACACGGTTGGTAAAAAAGCAGTACGTACAATAACAATACAATTCTTAAAGAAAATAATAATAAATTATTACAAAAATACATACAGACGAATAGATTAAAGAAGAATCTATGTAGCACGCATATGAAAAGGAGGCAGGCGCGATATACATGAATTTATGCAATGCAAAGGGAATTTATTCGGGTCCTAGAGCGGCAGCGACAAACGCAGCACCAGCAGGTAGGGCGTAGCCAGAGAGTAAACTGGGTACGAGCCATACGATGGCAACGGGGCGGTTCAGAGTGCCGATCTTCTTCCTCACAATCACCCCCCGGTATGGAAGAGTAGCCATCTTGGCGACCTAGGGAGAGTGCAGTGGATCGTATTATGGCTCGAGCCGGTCAATGTGCACAGTCTCTCGCCCGCGACGACGGAGATCGGAAGATGGCGACACGGGTTCAACTACGTGATTAACGGGTGATGTTTGCGCAATCACGCGGTAGGCCCCGTGGTACTTGGGAAGGAGCTCCGACGAGACGCCAGGGGCAGAGACAGGTGGGACCCAAAGCCACACGAGGGAGTCGATGGCGAAAGGGTGAGGAGGTGGTTTGAGGTAATGACGCTGTTTTTGGCGACACTGTTAAGCAGACGTCAACGAACTGGCAAGTTGTCGGCATTTCTCGGCGTGCTGAGCGACCATAGCAACAGGTGAGCAGTCGGCAGGGTCCGGCCGGTACTGGAGAACCGTATCAATGGTGCTGGAGGGCTGGCGGCCGTGAAGCAAAAATAATGGTGAGAACCCGGTAGTGGCTTGGGAGGCAGTTTTATATGCGTATGTGACGAAGGGAAGTACAAGATCCCAGTTGGAGTGGTCTGACGCCACATACATGGATCGCATGTCACCAAGAGTTCTGTTGAATCGTTCTGTTAAGCCATTCGTCTATGGGTGATAAGCGGTAGTTGTTCGCAATTTCGCATTCCGATAGGAGTGACTGCAGCACGTCCGAGAAAAATACGCGACCCCGATCGGTCAGCAGTTTACGAGGTGTGCCATGGCGGAGAACAGAGCTGTGTAGAATGAACGAGGCGACGTCTCTTGCTGATGTGGCAGGTAAGGAGGTGGTTTCAGCATATCGTGTCAAATGATTACGGCGATGACAATCCATCGGTTGCCAGCGCCAGTAGATGGAAGAGGCCCGTATAAATCAATGCCGACACAGTGAAATGGGTTAGCTGGGCAGGGAAGTGGCTGGAGAGGTGCGGCGGAGGGACGCGAGACACATTTGCGTCGCTGGCAGGCAATGCAGGAGCGTACGTATTTGCGGATGAAGGTGTACATCCCGCGCCAATAGTAGCGTAGGCGAAGCCGTGTGTAGGTCTTCGACACTCCGCGGTGGCCACACTGGGGGTCGGAGTGAAAAGCGGAGCATAAATCGTTTCGAAGGTGGCGGGGCACGACTAAGAGCCATGTGCGGCCGTCATTGTGGTAGTTGCCGCGGTATAAAAGTTCGTTGCGGATGGCGAAATGCTGGGACTGTCGGCGTAACGCTCGAGTTGCTGAAGCCGCCGGAGGGTTGGACAAAATATCGAATATCATGACGATCCATGGGTCTTTTCGTTGCTCCGAGGCCATGTTCATGATGTCAAGGGGTGAGATATCATGACTGTCGGTAGAAGTACTGGCGTCTGAATTAACTGGGAAGCGCGAGAGGGCATCGGCGTCAGAGTGTCGACGTCCAGAGTGATAGACGACACGGATATCATATTCCTGGAGGCGGAAGGCCCACCGAGCGAGGCGACCCGACGGTTCTTAAGTTTCTGTGCGCAAACAAACAGGGACGAAGAAAAAGAGACACAAGGACGAGCGCTTCGTCCTTGTCAACAGTCAAAGCGCTCGTCCTTGTGTCTCTTTTTCTTCGTCCCTGTTTGTTTGCGCACAGAAACTTAAGAAAATGAATCTGTTCCAACTAGGCCGACTCGCAGTTATGACCCGACGGTTCTTTGATGTTAGATAACCAGCAAAGAGCGTGATGATCTGTCACCTTGTCAAAGAGTGGACCGTAGAGATATGGGCGAAATTTTAGAAGTGCTTATACGATGGCCAGGCACTCTTTTTCTGTTACTGTGTAATTGGCCTCAGGTTTTGTAAGGACACGACTGGCAGAAGCGACCACGTATTCGGCAGCAGTGTTCTTACGTTGTGCGAGCACGGCACCAAGGCCTTCACCACTGGCGTCAGTGTGGAGTTCTGTAGTGCTCTTGGATCAAAATGGCGCTAAATTGGCGGAGACGTAATTAGGCGGCGAAGAGTCGTAAACGCATCCTCAGAGTCTTCCGACCAATTAGAAAGTTCATTGTCACCTTGGAGAAGTTTGTTGAGGGGTGCGATCACAGTAGCGAAATTGCGAACGAATCGTCGAAAATAGGAGCATAGTCCAATGAAGCTGCGCAGTGCATTCAAGTCAGTGGGCTTCGGGAATTCGGATACGGCACGAAGTTTAGCAGGGTCGGGGAGAATGCCTTCTTTGGAGACAACGTGGCCTAGTGTAGTCAGTTTTCTAGCGGCAAATAGGCACTTTTTCAAGTTAAGCTGGAGACCAGCATTCCGGAGACAGGTCAAAACTTGATGTAAACGGCGAAGATGGATCGGAAAATCTGTGGAAAAGACGACAACGTCATCGAGGTAGCACAGACAAGTATGCCACTTCAGGCCACGCAGGATGCCGTCCATCATGTGTTCAAATGTGGCGGGTGCGTTGCAGAGACCAAACGGCATGACAGTGAATTCGTAGAAGCCATCTGGTGTTACAAACGCGGTTTTTGGACAGTCAGCGTCAGCGTCTGCCAGTAGGCAGAGCGGAGATCTAAAGAGGAAAAGAACTGTGCTCCTTGTAAACAGTCAATTGCGTCGTCTATACGTGGCAACGAGTATACATTCTTTCGAGTAATCTTGTTAAGCCTTCGATAATCAACGCAAAATCGTATGGGGCTATCTTTTTTCGTAACTAGAATAACTGGTGATGCCCAGGGACTACTAGAAAGCTGGATGACACCATGTTTCAGCCTATCGTTCACCTGGTCATCGATAACGCGTCTTTCGCTCACCGATACTCGGTACGGACGCTGCCGAATGGGTGCATGGCTTCCGGTGTCGATAGTGTGCGATAGAGTCATTGTGCGGCCGAGTGACGTTGCTTGACAGTCAAAAGAGGAAGAGAAGTGGGGGACTCCGGAAATTTGGACCACCTGGGGTTCTTTAACGTGTACTTAGATTTAGGTGCACGTTAAAGAACCCCAGGTGGTCCAAATTTCCGGAGTCCCCCACTACGGCGTGCCTCATAATCAGAACTGGTTTTGGCACGTAAAACCCCATAATTTAATTTTTTTAGCCTTGGAGCAAGTGAAGAAGTTCGGCTCGCTGCATCGTTGTGAGGTCACTGGCAATAGATGGCGTAAACGAACGTGGCAGTGACTGAGGAGGCAATTCTTCGAGTGCGGCAAGATAAGCGGAGTCGTCTATTGTGCCAAAGATTGAAGGTGAAGCGAGTGACTCTGCTCTCCCAAGGCTTTCACGGTGGCGTAAAGTAATCGGTTCGGCTGATGGGTTTGATACACACATCAGAGAAACGCCAGTGATGAACTCGAGAACAGCGAACGGCAGTACGTGGTAGTGATCGGCGGCGAACTAAGAGTTCACATGGCGTGAAGAGTATTGTGCCGGCATCTACAGAGGCACAAGATACACTGACAGGAGCAGAAGACCAGGCAGGTATAACCGTATCTTCTAAAACGGTGATTTTGCGACAAAGGACCTTGTTGACGTGGATAATATCTGACGAAAACGTAAACAGCTCAATTTCGGCGCGGGCACAGTCGATGATCGCATGATGTGTGGAGAAAAAGTACCATGCTAATATAACGTCGTGAGAACATGATGGCAACACGATGAATTCGATGACATAGAGAACCTCCTGAATGCCGACACGAGCGGTGCACGCACCATATGGCTCGACGTGCTGCGCGTTGGCAGTCCGAAGGGATAATCCAGAAAGTGGTGTCGTCACTTTTCCAATTTTGCGGCAAATATGGGCATCTATGGCTGAAAGTACAGCGCTGGTGTCAACAAGGGCTAGCCTCAATATTCCTTCTATTGCGACTTCAATAACGTTTTTCGGGGAACTGTGAGGCCTTATACATTTTGCTGACACCGCAGTTTTTGCCTCCTGAACTGCGATAGTTAGGTTTCCTGGCGCAGAGGGCTCCGCCGACGGTGCATGGGCGAAATGGAAAGGCGGTGAGGAGATGGTGAACTGCGAGCGGAGAAGGCGGTCTCGGCGGCAGGAGGAGATTCATAGGTGTCCGAATAATTGTGGCGTTGCTGGAAACGTGGCGCATATGGACGCACATTGTTGGAGACGTTCGGTACAAGTAAGCGATTAGTGATGTGCCACGTGTCCAGCCCGGCCACAATAAAAACAAATCGGACGGTTGTCTTCCGTGCGCCAATGGTGTTGAGGTCGTGCATGCTGTACCACTGGTCGGGTGGGAGGGGATACCGGCTGGCGCAAAGGCGGGCGAAGTGGACCGTAGGTCTGCAGTCCAGGTCTCGCAACGACTTCGGCGTACGTCAGGGGAGCGGCAGTCGGAGCCTGTTGGAAAGAAGGCGGGACGTGGTCGGCTACCTACTCCTTGATGGCATGTTGTAGAGCGGGCGCCAATGGAGAACTCGACTGGCTGGGTGTAAGCGGCATCAGCGAAAGCTGACGAGCAACTTCTTCACGGACGAACTCCTTGATCTGGACTAACAGCGAAGTGTTATCCGGGGCAACAGCCAAGCTCGACATTCAAGTTGCCTGTAGAAGAGATTGGCGGGTGGCTACGCGTTGTTTGCGTAGTTCATCGAAGCTTTGACAGAGACTGACGAGTTCTGACACTGTTGCCGGGTTTTTCGCAAGCAGCATCTGGAAGGCGTCGTCTTCAATGCCTTTTAAGATATGCCTGATCTTCTCGACATCAGCCATTGCGGCGTCAACGTGGTTACAGATATCGACAACATCTCATATGTAACTGGTTAATGTCTCCCCGCCCTGTTGCGCACGACCACGCAAACGCTGCTCGGCGCGAAGCTTGCGAACAGCGGGGCGACCGAATACCTCCGTTAGGCTAGCTTTGAAGGCCGTACACGTCGTGAGATCATGTTCATGGTTTCGGTGCCACACGCTGGCGACACCGCTCAAGTAAAACGACACGTAATTCCGCTTTTGCGTGTCCTCCCAGTTGTTGTGGGTGCTCACCCGGTCGTAGTCAGCGAGCCAGTCTTCTACGTCATGATTTTCTGTACCACTGAAGATGGGTGGGTCGCGTTGACGTAACGAGCCAGGGCAGACCAAGGTTGTCACTGGGGCAGCGGGTCATGGATGTGGTGGTCCTTCTTCCAGCATAATGAAGACAGGCTGTGTTGTCCGGTTGCGAAGTTCCTGATTTCCTGTCGTACCCAGCACTTCCATTAATTGTAAAGGGGAGTGTTGTATTTAGAATACAGAGCAATGATGCATCCGATGCCTGAACATCATCTTCTTTATTTTGTGTCCCCGCGCCACCATCCTCATCTTCTTTCCTATACAACATTTTCCCGGTCAAAAAAAAAAAAAAACTATCGCTTGCGTAACGCATAGTCCCTGAACTTCAATGGAGTTCTTTTAACTCGTGCGCTCTTCCGTGGGGGTTGGCCGGTCATTCTGTCCTGCAGTGAAGACGGCTGAGTACTTGAGTCACTGCTGGCTTGTGCTGCTATTTCTTGCCGTGACGTAGATGGACAGTCAGCATGTTGTTCACTCACAGGAAATGCACTACCTTGAAGAGACTCGTCAGGTAGTGGTAGAGTCCATTCTAGAATACCAGGTCGATTGCCTGTGAACTTCTCCGCAGCTTCAGGGTGCATCGCTTGAAATTTGGAAGCGTTCCACACTCGACCGTCATCCAAAAGAAATGAAGCTGGCCCTCGTTGCTCAATAATCTGCTTCGGTTTCGAAAAGCGCGAAGATATTTTCCCGTGAACTGACGACTTTCTCACGCGGACGTAGTCGCCGACGGCAAAGTGTCTTGTCCGGGCTCCGCGACGGCAGTCTGTGTAAAGTTTGGAAGATGCTTGGTTTTGTCTGACACGTTGGCGCAGCCATTTCATCGCTTGTGCTGGATTTTCGTGAAATGAAGAATCCGGTAATCCAACAATGCTTAAGCGTGTTCGTGGCAGTCGTCCGTGCAGCAAAACGGCGGATGCAACTCCCGTTGTGGCGTGAGGTGTGCAGCGGTAGACCCCCAAATAGTCTGTCACGGCGACACGGATATCACGCCGCTCGTATACTGCCATCTGGACAACAGATTTGAGGACTCTGTTGAACCTTTCTACAAGCCCGTTTGCTTGCGGGTGATAAACAGAAGAAAAGCAATGGCGTATGCCACGTTCCTGAAAGAATTCTTCAAATTCAGCCGAGCTGAACTGCGGTCCGTGGTCGGAAACTATTTCACTCGGGTAGCCTTCACGAGAAAACACTTGTAGCAGAAAGTTCTTGACTGTCGCCGTAGAAACTTGTCTTGAAAAGAAAACTTCTGGCCATTTGCTGTGATAATCAATAAGCGTCACTGCATAACGGCATTTGATGGGAGCTTGCTCAAATGGGCCAATAATATCAATGGCAATCTTCTCCCAAGGGTTGTCAGGAAAAGCTACTGGTTGCATAGGTGCTACGGTTGGCCGTGCTGATTTGTCACATGACTGGCAAACAACACATGTTTTAACCAGTTGTTCCACGTGGTTATTCATTCGAGGCCACCAGTACAACTCTCTCAAACGGCTTTTCGTACGACTGATCCCCGGGTGTGATTCGTGTGCGACTTCCATCAAACGACGAGTAAGGGTACCTGGAACTACGATCCTGTCACCACGGTAAAGCAAGTCGTGTACAATGGATAGTTCTGCACGTACATGAAAATATGGCATTAGCTCCGCTTCCAGAGATTTTTTATCCGGCCAAGAGGACAAAACAAAGTCCATGACTTTTGCGATTGTACTGTCAGATGTACTCTCCGCTTGTAATTCTGCAATGGTTAACATCGGAGAAAGAAGGCGAACAAACTCATCTTCGGCAACCTCATTGGTTTCTCCTTGCAAAGGCAGTCGAGAGAGCGCATCAGCCACCACATTATCGCTTCCCTTACGGTACTCTACGGTGTAGTTGTAACAAAGAAGTCGCGCTGACCAACGTGAAATTCGCAATGGCCGATGTCCAACATCTTTGGTTGACAGCAAGGTGACAAGAGCACTGTGGTCGGTTCGCAAGACAAAGGGGTGACCCCAAAGGTACACGTGCCAATGTTCACAGGCCCAAACACATGCTAAGGCTTCACGTTCGCCTGCAGAGTACTTCCTCTCTTGTGGGCTCAAGGTACGGGAGGCAAAGGCAACCGTCTGTAGAATTCCCTTGTTATTTTGTTGCAGCACAGCGCCCAGTCCATACCCGGAGGCATCGGTCGTGACGATGGTGGGTAGGTTCGGGTCAAAGAAATGTAGAACCTTGCAAGTTGTCAGCAGTGATTTCAAACGAACGAAACTCTCTTCGGCAGCTGGAGTCCAAGCAAATGGCTCGTTGCCTCGAAGCAATGCCCGTAAAGGTTCCACAACATCCGATAAATGGGGAACGAACTTGGAATAAAATCCCGCCAGACCAAGCAGGGAACGAAGTTCATTGATGTTTGAAGGCGCCGGAGCTTCTTTCATCGCTTGGATAGATGACGCTAGTGGAAAGAGTCCTTTGCCATTCACAACATGTCCCAGAAACGTTAGTTCCGTGACGTCGAAAACGCACTTCTGGTTGAGTTTCAGGCCCGCTTTAGAAAGTCGTTGCAAAACGATGCGAAGATTTGGAAGATGGTCTTCTCGAGAACGACCATATACGATAATGTCGTCGATGTAGAAAAGTACACCTTTGCACCCTTTCAGTATGAGATGCATCATCTTTTGAAATGCTAATGGGGCTGAAGCCAAACCGAAACATACTCTCTTAAAACGAAAAAGCCCGTCGTGCGTGATGAAGGTAGTCAGATCACGACTCTCAGGATCGAGCTCTAGTTGATGGTAGGCAGACGCCAAATCCAGTTTCGAGAATCGCTTGGCGCCAGCTAAGCTGTGCAGCAGCTCGTCTGTCTGTGGTAGTGGAAAGCTGTCAACAATTATAGCTTTATTGGGCTCTCGCAGATCAACACACATTCGTATTGAACCATCCTTCTTGCGAACAACCACTATAGGAGAAACCCACTGAGAGGCGTCAACGAGCTCGATTATGTCTTGGGCTTCAAGTTTCTGCAATTCTGCCGACACTTGTTCCCGAAGGGTAAACGGCAGCCGTCGTAGCTTGCTGGCAACGGGTGGCACGGAATCACGAACCTTAACTTTGTGTTTGAATCCTTTGGCAAGTCCGAGCTGTTTGTCAAAGAGGTGTTCATACTCTGAACGTAGCTCAGCTGGTAATGTAGGAGTGCTGGAGCCTAATGCAAGGCAATGAAGCGATTTACCTTCAATATTCATCTGTAGTGCCGCAATGGCGTCTACGCCCAGTACAGTGGTGCCTTCAGATACCACATACAGAAGAATACAAGCAGTTCTGTCTTGGAACGCAGCTGAAGTGACAAAACATCCTCGAACTCTTATCTTGGACTTGGAGTAGTCGAAAAGCTGCACTGAGGTAGGTTTCAAAGGGTAAGAGCTTGCAAAAAACTGGTGATAGAGTTCTTCAGTCAGGATAGTGACAGAAGATCCCGTATCAACTAGAAACGAGATAGGGTGAGCTTCCACAGCGACGGATGCGTAAATGCCATGCTTGTTTCCATTGACAACACAAACTGTTTTTTCGCTACTCTGGGAGCTAGCGTCGTCGTCGTCATCAACTTGTCGAACTTCAGCTGAATATCCAGACGACCTACACATAAAATCTAAGTGGCCAATCTTCTCGCAGCGACGACATCTGCGCTTGCGGGCCTTACATGCAGGACTGTTTGCAAGATGATCAGTCGCTCCACAACGATAGCAAGCTCGAAGGTTCGTGGCACCTTGTACGGGATGCTCAGATGCTTTGGCTTTGCACTTATTACAAGTTGTGCGTTCATTTGGTTGTTCAGAAGACCGAGAAGAGCTTTGCGCGGTTTTAACGTGATGAACTGAAGCCTCGTCGCAAAATTTCTTAGCATGACTCACGGCTTCTTCGTACTGATTAGCAATTGTTATAGCTCGTGAGAGCGTCAGTGATGAGCCCTCAAAAAGTAACCGCTCACGTAAATGATGATTCGTCGTTTTCGAGACAAACTGATCTCGTAGCATCTCATCAGCGAGGCTTCCGAAATTACAGTCTGCAATGAGGATTTGTAAAGCAGAGACGTATTCTTCCGCTGTCTCACCTGCATGCTGAGCACGGCGACTGAAACGTTGTCGAGCCACGATGACGTTGACTGAACGCTTGAAATGATCCGAAAGCAGGGCGATTGCAGAGTCATATGCGTCATTCGTCGACCCCGTGTCACCTGTGCTCGAAGGACTAGTAGCGGGAGCAGAGCCAGACTGCAAGTCCGCTGGTTTCAGTGTAGAGAAGATCCGCTGCCCCTCCATACCAAGGCATGTGAGCAGGATAGCTTTTCGGCGTTCGGCTGGAAGCTCTGAAGCTCCAGAAGCCACCATGTACGTCTGAAAGGCCTGCTTCCACTGGTCCCATGGGACAGCCGGATGACCAGGCGAAGGCAGGAAAGGCGGTGGCGGTTGCAATCCCGGAATGCTCATTGTGGTGATGCAGCAGGAATCACCAGGACTGTTGCACTTGCATGGGTTGAAATCTCGTCGCCAATATGTTGTATTTAGAATACAGAGGAATGATGCATCCGATGCCTGAACATCATCTTCTTTATTTTGTGTCCCCGCGCCACCATCCTCATCTTCTTTCCTATACAACAGGGAGTTTAGTCGGGTCGCAGAGCGGCAGCGACAAACGCAGCACCAGCAGGTAGGGCGCTGCCAGAAAGCCAACTACGTAAGAGCCACACGATGGCAACGGGTTTGGTTTGGTTTGGTTTGGTGCCTATAGAAATAGCACAACCCACTACGGGGGATTGGCCATGAATCGGGCGGCAGTGGGAAGAAAAATGAAGGATACCTAAATGGGATTTTCTTACTTAAGAATCAGATAATAAATGAATTTAATCGTTAATATTAATTTTCATGCTATAGCATATTAAAATTTGAAGCAAATATTTTTGTTGTCTTGTGAAAAAAAATTACCATGGCCCTTTTATTGTTTCCATTACAAAATTAAATATGGCATCACATACGTTCCTATTACAGTCATGGAGCCGACGCCCCCAGAGATAGAATGATAGGTAGCGTAATGGTCAATCCAAGTTGGCGGAGGGGACCTTCTAGAAGTCGTTTTCTATGCATGGTGAACCTACGACACTCTATAAAGAAATGATCCATAGTTTCGGGTTCATTGCAATAAAGGCATTGAGGGGAAGGCGCCAAACCAGACAGACCTACGGGTATAGAAATTAAGCTTTGGTATTCGCCAACGCATTCTAGTAAACGACACTTCAAATTTTCTTGTTAAACACCATCTGCTGTGCCGGGCTGTTCAGAGTGCCGATATTCTTCCTCACAACAAAAATATATACATAGAAAAATCTAAAGGATAGAGTTCGAACAGCTTCAATCACGTGAAGTAGAGCGCGTTCATAATACATTCATTTTAGGTCCGAACATTTCTATAGCAGAGCTTTCACGTACCGATGCAGGTAAATTGTTCCATTCTTTAATTGTTTTTGGAAAGAAGGAGCAGGAAATAGTTGTAGGATGTTATTGTGGTTGTTGAAAAAAAAGTCGCAGTTTCGCCCGAAAGGCGAAGCATCAATTGTGATAGCAAATTAGCAGAGAGTTATTCGGGCTAGGGATAGTAGTTTTATCGGCTGCATAAACTTGGACACATTTGCTTTCTAACTGAATTAGCAAGCGTGGTGTCAGCGCGCACAAGCAAACATGAATAGATCACACTGAATGACCGCAGAGAACGACTGTCAAAACGCAGGCAGCAAGCGCAGCCGCCGCAGCAGGCGAAGGTTCGCGTGGTCTATCGCTTCAACGGAAACTGAGCGGCGAATGCACAGCGCATACAAAAGTCAGAGCCGTGTGGAGACAAGAGACGGTGCGGGCGACCGCCACCGCTGGGCAAAGTGCAGAGGAGTTGTGCAGAGGAGAAGTTGTTGGCAGAGAAGATTCCCCCCACCCCTCCTTCCCACTTTCTTGCTTTCGCGTGGGAGATTGAGTGGCAAGTTCCCCTTACGCCCGGTTGCAAGATACGCCTTTTGTGCCGGAGCAAAGCGTCGCCCCACCTCCCTCCCTCCCATACCCCCACGGCCTTTCGCGTGGCGGTCGCGTTTGCTTTCCACCGTGCGTTCGCTCTTCGTGATGGCGCGCGAGGGAGTTCGCCCTCCGTGATAGCGCACGTCCCCCGCTCGCTTTCGCTCGCGCATACGGCGCGCGGCGACGATTTTATCGCCCTTGGAATCTATACGGAACCTCACGGCGACGGCGACGACGACGGCGGAAATCCGGTTGAAGTGTCCATATAATTGCTATCGCAATAAAATACCGTCCCACTTTCTCCTTAACGTTCTACGTTGTTCTGCTGTTAGGTGTGGTGTACCGTCTTGGATAAAATACTTTTTAGTAAGCAGCAAGAAAATCTTTACCCGAGCTGCACGCCGCCTTTCGGCTAGCGTTGGCAAGCTTAGCTGTTCAGCATTTCTGAAACAGAGTCTGTGCGGGCGCACCTGGAAAGTATAAACCTGACCGACCAGCGTTGCACTTTTCCCAGTTTCTCAATCAATTTAGACTGAACAGGGTACCATAAAATGCTTACATATTCAACCGTTGACCTCACATATGTCAGATCTGCCATGAGTGTTGTTGACTGAGACGCAGATTGCAGTTTCCGCCGCAGAAACCGCAGCTTCTTTTCCGCGTTTTTGCAGACTTCCTTAATGTGGTCTTTCGAACTTAGGTTTTGTGTTATATTTATCCCAATGCACTTAAAGGTGTCAGCTGTGGGAAGTACTGCAGAGTGCGCTGTTTAAACATGCTCAGACACGTAATTTACTTTGTTATGCTCAATAAAAAGTTTTGTCCTCATCTATATTTATTTTCAATATTTGGCACCACTTTTCAATACTTGTTAAAGCTTCACTTAACGACGTTTGTTCTTCCTTGCTATTTGCTACCTTGTACAATAAAAAAATTGTCAGCAAGGAGCGCCACAGATATTCCGTCGTCAATACTGAAACAATATCATTGATGTACCTGTAGGCTCAGAAAAGGGGCCCAACGCCGATCCTTGCGGAGCGCCTGACGTCACGTTCAATGGTTTCGATTTGTTGCCATCAATTTCAACGTATTCGGTATTTCCCTTGAGGTACGCGCTAATTAATTTAACGATTTTTCGGGTATTTCCAACGTTTCTAAGTTTTATAATCAATTCGGCATCAAACGCCGTTGAGAGGTCAAGACAGATCGTGCCTGTCTGCTTCTTATGATTTAATTAGTTTGCAAAATTATCAACTGTTTCAAGGAGTTGTGCCACTGTCGAAAGATGCTGTGGGAAGCCATGCTGATTAGGAGACAATGAGTTAGTGCTCTCAGGGTAGGTGTAGGTAAATTTAGATATTGAATATTCCAATACTTTGCAGCAAACACATGTTAACGATCATCACCACCATTATCATCAGCCTGTAAATATGGGCTGATGATGATGATAATATTTATGTCCACTGCAGGACGAAGGCCTCTCCCTGCGATCTACAATTACCCCTGTCTTGCGCTAGCTTATTCCAAATTGCGCCTGCAAATTTCCTAACTTCATCACCCCACCTAGTTTTCTGCCGTCCTCGACTGCACTTCCCTTCTCTTGGGATATCGGGGACGTGACTCAAGAAATCGGGGACGTGACGTCATACTAATCTGACTTGCATCGATAGCGGGGCTTGCCCTCCGGTGTCGTTGGTTCCATGTCAGGAGATGTTGTTGGACAATACGTTTTGCAAGTGTCCAAGTTTCTAACACCTGTAGCAGTACACGGCGCGTGGCTTATATTGGTATGGGTGTGCTACACAACCGTAGTAATAACATTTTCAGGTAATGCTTGCGGAACTTTTATTGTGAGAAGGTAAGTCCTGCCGTTACCCTAACGTCTAAGAGCGACTACATTATGAGATGCAGACTGCATATCCTGAATAATTCGTGTGGTGGAGTCGTTTAGATCAAGGCCGTAAACGACGCATCGCTGCACGTTAGGTCTTGACGAAAGTAGGCCTGCACTGGCACGTATCCTTCAGTTGTCACTGATATTCTTCCTATATCGTATATCTTTTGCGTGTCATCCAAAGAGGCAAGATGGACTGTTACATAGCTCGAGGCTTTATGTGCAACGAACCCTTGGTAGTCACGTGTGCAAAGACACTGATCAATAACATGCTGAACTGCTCTTGGGGGGATGGAAGTAATGTCAAACCTAACGGTTGGCGTGAGATGGACACGGAAAGATCGGTCAGAAGGGAGAGTCCGATAAGAAATGGTGGAGACCTCAGAGGTGGCCCTTACCTTCTTAATTGGCGGCGTCAGTGTAGCATCATCAGGTGTCTCGGTTGTACAGGAAGTCCGTTGGTCCTTGCTGGCAGGCAGAGCACATTGGAAATCCATGTCCTAGCGTTGTCCTTCGGGAGAGTCTTGTGTTGCTACCACTCGCTGCTGAGCCATGTGTTCTTCCATGGAGGCTTGTCTGCTCGAGGCGCAGCCTAAAAGCCGTTTCCAGCCAAGCAGCGCCTTTTCTTAAGCGCCAGTTCTTGCAGCTGTCGGGACTACCAGTGACTGCAGTACTGCGGTTGTGGGTTGCTGCCCACCGACTGAGCACGGCGTGGACATTTCAGGCCTAGCCGCCACGGCCCGTCTCCAGGCGCGTACTTTCGGTTGAAGACAGGATGAATGCTTGGAGGTGCCGTGAATTCTTGGAGGAATGCTTAGAGCGTCGTCATCGAAGCCATTCGATGACAACGCTCTACCTTTGGTGAGCTCGGGTGCCCTGTACGGGCTAAGAACTTTCTTCAAAATCTTGGAAACTGAAGCCCCTGATGGAGCCACGACTACCAGACATCGTCTTCCATGTACCTAAATGTTCAGTGGTAGTTTATGACTATTGCTGTTTGTTTCTATGTACTTAATTGCCGCTTTTGATAGAAATGGTTGCTAGATAACTTAGGGATTTAGAACAGTAAAACACTTACAATTTCACTTCGTCAGTGACGCATACATTTAGTTCTCACCACACCACGAAGTGTAACACATCTTTATGGCAGCAATGAACATATTGTCACGTAGTAGTTGTCACGTGGTAGGCTTGTCTCGGGAACAAGAAGGCAACCGGCTGAATGCCATGGCGGCTGGAGGATTACCAGGATAAGCGCACCTCACTGTTTTTTGTAAAAAAAATCGTATCAAATTACTGAAATACGTGAACTGCAGACTTGCGCTGGTTATAGTACCCACAGTAAATGTCCCTGGTTTCAAATTTTAAAGGTAAGGAAGCCATTAGCCCTGGTAATTCACGATGTGCGGTGACGTTAAAAAACCAAGATTTTTACAGTGAAGCTGTATATGGCTAGCTGGCTCTACGCGCTCGTGCCACTGCTGTACCGGTCGTCGTCGTCGTCGTCGTCCTCTTCCACAGCTGGCTCCGTGGCCACTCATCATTCCAACGTAGAATTTCACTTCTCTTCTGTCGTCGTAATGGGGAGGCCGCGTTTACGGCGGTGTGAATCATTTCTTTTATACAATGAAAAGAAGAAGAGAAAGAAAAAGAAGAAAGGAGAAGTATTCAGTATTGTATAAAACATTCACCAAGATAATTTCCAATAGAATCAGGGCAACACTTGACTTCAGCCAACCAAGAGAACAGGCTGGCTTCAGGAAGGGATATTCTACGATGGATCATATCCATGTCATAAATCAGGTAATCGAGTAATCTGCGGAGTACAGTCAACCTCTCTACATGGCTTTCATAGATTGTGAAAAGGCATTTGATTCAGTAGAGATACCAGCAGTCATAGAGACATTGCGCAATCAAGGCGTACAGGAGGCATACGTGAATATCTTAGCAAACATCTACAAGGATTCCACAGCTACCTTGGTTCTCCTCAAGAAAAGTAGAAATTTACCTATCAAGAAAGGGGTCAGGCAAGGAGACACAATCTCTCCAATGCTATTCACTGCATGCTTACAAGAAGTATTCAAGCTCTTAGACTGGGAAGGCTTAGGAGTGAGGATCAACGGCGAATATCTCAGCAACATTCGGTTTGCAGATGACATTGTCCTATATTGAGCAACAATGGAGACGAATTACAACAAATGATTGACGACCTTAACTGAGAAAGTGTAAAAGTGGGGTTGAAGATTAATATGCAGAAGATAAAGATAATGTTCAATAGCCTGGCAAGGGAACAAGAATTCAGGATTGCCAATCAGCCTCTAGAGTCTGTAAAGGAGTACGTTTATCTAGGTCACTTACTCACAGGAGACCCTGATCACGAGAAAGAAAATTACAGAAGAATAAAATTGGGTTGAAGTGCATACGGCAGGCATTACCAAATCCTGACTGGGAGCTTACCACTGTCGTTAAAAAGAAAAGTGTACAATCATTGCATTCTACCGGTACTAACATATGGGGCAGAAACTTGGAGGTTAACAAAGAAGTTCGAGAACAAGTTAAGGACCGCAGAAAGAGCGATGGAACGAAAAATCTTAGGACTAACGTTAAGAGACAGGAAGAGAGCGGTGTGGATCAGAGAACAAACGGGGACAGCCGATATTCTAGTTGACATTAATCGGAAGAAATGGAGCTGGGCAGGCCATGTAATGCGTAGGATGGATAACCGTTGGACCATTAGAGTTACAGAATGGATACCAAGAGAAGGGAAGCGCAGTCGAGGTCGGCAGAAAACCAGGTGGGATGATGAAGTTAGGAAATTTGCAGGTGCATGTTGGAATATGCTAGCGCATGACCGGGGCAATTGGAGATCGCAGGGAGAGGCCTTCGTCCTGCAGTGGACATAAAATATAGGCTGATGATGATGATGATGATGATGATTATGATGATGATGATGAATCATTTCTCTAAGGGGTATGAGCCATTCATTGTCTTACGTGGATGTCAGATTTAATTTTGAAGCAATTTAATTTTGATGAACTGCAAGCGGCAATGCGACAACGGCGGACTGCGGGCATACCGTCAGTGACGTCGTTTTCTCCGTCGCAGCCGAACGTGTGTGTAACCTCATTCAGAAACACAAACACGAAACCAAAAATTGGCAGTGGCTTAGCTCGGCTAGGCCAGGATATACGTAGCGTGAGCTAAGTCTGCCACATCGTTCAAAACCGGTAGACCTGGTGGCATGGGCGGGTAACGGTACCCATTGGTAACGCTAAAGAGTGGAATCTTCTGCTTAACGAGAAAGTTCTTGCACGTTGTACAAACCCGTGCCATGGATTCACCCCACTCAGGTGGCGCCGCTAAACTCAACGTTTCACGCATGGCACTACTTACCGGCGTCCAGTCTTTCAAGTGCCACACTCTTTCACACACGTCACACACATATCCAAACGGATTGTTTACGAAGTCTGTCTCGAAGGTCCGAGTCGTTGTGGTGCTTTCGCTAAGTTTCAGCGTATAGTCAGTCAATCTGCGAACCTTGCCGTTATCGACGGCGTCTTCTTGTTGCTGCTGCTGAGATCGCTGGGCACGTCGCTAAGCCTCCTGGCGACGCCGCTTTGATAGACGTTCCTCCCTTTGCTCCGGTGTCTCCGCAGAACGTTTAGCCTTCTTCTGTTCGTTCTTCCTACGCTCAACCGCTAATTGCCAGGCAACTACTTCGGGATCCGATAAGTTAAGCTTCTCCGCTCTTCTGTGCCGCTGAGCAGTTTAACTTGCCTTCTCCATGGCTATACCACAATGGCAAACGCCCAGCGCAAACGATCAAACGCCCAGTGCCAACGCCGGGCAAACGCCCGGCGCGCCAGCTGCGCGCTGTGTGACTTGTACTGCTCCTCGCGCATGCGCAGCACGGCTCTCCAGGAGCCGCGCGAAACTGCTCAACCTCGGCCAGTATAGCTCACACAACAATAATCGAGAAAGACTGTAATGTACCTTCGGGATTAACCCAATGATAAATACCGGGGCGGCACGTTTCAGCTTCGCTGGTTAACCATCTGTACGGAGTACTTGGGTGGTGATTTTTCATTTGGAGCGAACATTTCAATAGTTGTTTCAGGGTTCTGCTTTGCTTTCGAAGATGATCACCTAAAGAGCCCGAGGTAAGCTGCAAGTATGTTATCACATTAATTTAATGTTATGGCTGTACATAATGCTAATCAGATAAGGAGACAAAATCTGCAGGCTAACCAGAGCGAGCTCGAAGGCTTTTCAAGATGCTGTTTGGTAGCGGCGCTTGCGCACATTTGGCTCCAACGTAATCAGTTTGTTATTTGTGGTAGTTTGTTTTTATGATTTTGCATGTACACTGTCGTAGTGTTTTTGATGTGTGGCAAAGTTTATGTCCAGCAGACGCAATTTACTATTTTGTTTGCTCATGTGTTCTGTTTATATGAAGTACGATGTAATGCATGTTTGGTACGTTATATTGCACTGTATACGTTCATACAACAGTTGTACGCATGCCTACGGGTAAATAAATTTCCTTGTCAGCATATGCAGACGACGAGTCCTTATACTTTATAAACGACGCAAGCTACTACGCCTTCTTACGTTTATTTAAGGAATACGTTGAATTTCTTTCTGCCTTTCTGAATAAAGACAAAAGCAAGGCGATGGCCTTCGGAAGCTTTGCATCTACCCTTGACGGAGCAGTAGAGTCGGTAGCTGAAGTCAAAGTGCTGGGAGTAGTGTTCCTCACGTGCGGGGAAGTGGCTCAGGAGACGTGGACAAACGTGCGTAAGAAAGCAGAAAAGAAGCCGTCAGCGGCATCGAAGTTTTCGTTGACGTTAGCCGAGCGCAGCTACACAATAAAATCCAGTATTTGCGTGGCATTTTACTACGAGGCAAGCAAAGCACGCCCGCCACGCAGGGCTTCACAGAGGCTAGTCACACTTTGTGGTTCTTTCCTATGGGGCGACAAGACGGAGCTAGTGGCACGTCCGCTCCTTCAGCTTCCAACGCAACTAGGAGGGCTTAGCATCCCTTGCATTAGAAGAAGGAGTTGTGTCCTCACATGCGAGGTTTCTGCGACCCTCGTAAACAACCCTGAATGTTTCAGACAGAAAGCTGTAGAATACTCCTTAGATACCTGAATAAAGCTCCTTATATCGGAAAAAAAGGACAGATCCCACGGCGGAACAGCCACCCGTCATTCTATAAAAAAAGTCACAGTTTCGCCCTAAGGGCGAAGCAATGAATGCGATAGCCACACAGCAATGTCATACAAAGTAAGGTGAGCGGCTTTGCTAGCAATATGAATTGTAGTAACATGAGCTTACTAAGTAAGCAGGTGTGCTGCAGCGTAAGTAGACCGACATGAAGAGAGAGAGACTCGATGACCACGAGAAGGCGCGTGTGAAACGGTGGTGTTGATGAGAAGCGCTTCCCGTGGCCAGCGCGTGCGAAGGGACACACCTGTAGCGCTGCACTGCTGATCCGGGCAGCATTGCATGTGTTGCGTGCGTTGGAAAAGTGGCCCGACTATTACTAACTGAATTAACAAGCGTGGTGTCAGCGCGCACAAGCAAACATGAATAGATCACACTGAATGACTGCAGACGACGACTGTCAAAACGCTGGCAGCGAGCGCATCCGCCGCAGCGGGGAAGGGGCGTGCGGTCTATCGCTTCAACGGAAACTGACCGGCGAATGCACAGCGCATACAAAGGTCAGAGCCGTGTGGAGATAAGAGACGGTGCGGGCGAGCGACACAGCTGGGCAAAGTACGAACGCGGTTGTTGGGAGAGCTGCGCCCCCCCCTCTCCCTCCTGTGCGGCCTTCCCTCTTTCTTGTGTTCACGTGGGAGATCGAGTGCCAAGTTCGCCTTGCGCCCGGTTGCAAGATAGGCCTTTGGTGCAGGCGCACAGCGTCGCCCCGCCTCCCTCCCTCCATACCACCATGGCCTTTCGCGCGACGGTCGCGTTTGCTTTCCGCCGTGCGTTCGCTCTCCGTCATAGCGCGCGCCCCCCACACGCTTCCGCTCCGCTCGGGCATACGACGCGCAGCGAAGATTTTATCTATACGCAACCTAACGGCGACGGCGACGCCGACGGCATAAATCCGGTTGAAGTGTCCATATAATTGCTATCGCAATAATACGTATGCAGCAGCCTCCAGTCCTTTCGATCAGTTCTACCTGATGTTGACTTAGTTAATGCCCGGCAACGAGGTGTGCGAATGTTTAGCCGTCCAACACTTGACGCATGAAGAACTACAGAGGTGCAGGAGCGTCAGCTGGCGCAGTCTGGCTTCGTCGGCCGTGCCACCGATGTGGGG